>NC_135561.1:13487960-13645460 GCF_964340395.1 Glandiceps talaboti
TGATCTTCTCTGCTGTATTTACAATACGACAAAGTTTACTCTTGTTTTTAACCGTGAGATTACCATACCAAAAGATTATATTGAAAGTCAAAACACTTTCAATAATAGACCTATACACTAATTGCAGCACGTTCTGACAGACATCGAATGACTTTAATTTCCTAAGGAGATATAGTCTCTGTTGAGCTTTTTTCGCAATATAGTCTGTGTTTTCGGCAAAGGAGAGCTTGCCATCGAGAATTGACCCAAGGTATTTGAAACTAGTAACAACTTCAACAGAGTCTCCATTCATTGATACAGGTGTAAATTGGTCAGTTACTTTATGTGCTACAACTAATTATTTTGTTTTTGAAACATTCATTTCTAAAAAGCTGTCTTTACACCAATTCTTTAAAATATTCAGCTAAAGAGCTTCATCGAGTAACAGACCAACAAGTGCCATGTCATCGGCAAATTTAAACAGACAACTTATTGCAGAATTACATCTCATGTGATCAGTATAAATTGAAAATAATGTTGGTGACAACACGCAACCTTGGGAAGCACCAGCATTCAGTACAATTTGATCTAATCACCAACTTTAATCACACGCAAAACATGTACTATCAAAAGGCCATGATGTATTGTGATGTATGCTCCCAATATAAGAAATTGATGTCAAAAATGAGATTGTCACTTTCCATGGGGATAATGGACTCCAACTTTTGAAAAGACAATTAATATAAGCACCAGTCCTTAAAAAGTTAAAATTGTGTTACAATACACATCAATGACGCTATTGTATATTTTCTCAGTTTAGTCGCCTGGTGGCGCTGTTCACGCTGCAAACTATAGCATCTTTTCTTGATTCTATTTATTGCTAAAATGAATACTTTGAAACCGACATTTTTCGATGTTTAGCCAAGTAAGCTTATTCTTCAATATATCATGAATTACTTCAGAGATGCCTCCTACATGCAATGAAATCAAAAGATTCCGTAAACAAAATCCCTTGGAAAAAAGGAAGTTAGTTTCATCAAGATCTATAATTGAGATTCACCCATTGTTTTTATGTATTCATATCATTACTACTTTGCCCACGTTAACACACAACCAAAACTTTAAAAGGTACTTATAGGACGAAATGTCATTTACAATGTACTGATAACTGGTTTTATTTATGGACATTGAAAAAACACTTTTTAATTGCTATGGATTCACGCGGCATTTTGACTTCTAAAACAAAACACGGGGGTGATTATTATGTTTGCGCGATTGTCATGTTGCAGGAACCCGTGCCATCAGATTTATTATACCCACATGTATGTCCCTCATCTCAAATGCCAAATGTTTACAAGATCTTTTTGGAACTTTAAAGCGTCCTCTTAATCATTGGGTTGGGTAGTGTCACGGGTATTCATCACATAAGGCTACGGTTAGAATGTACGGCAGGGAGGAGGGGAGGGGAAAGAAAATATTTTGGTCAAAAGAATTTCGTAGGCCCCCCCCCATAATTTTCGTAACCCGCGACACATTTTAATATGTGTAATTATAACCCACCCCCACTTCCGTACAACTATATGGTACACTGCATTATAATAAAAGTGACAATCGACTTCAGCGTCCATACATTACAATATAAGATTTAAAATTTCATTACCCAAATAGATGCAACAAAATGTCTTACATTGGGCTGTAACCTACACCTTGAAATACTTGGCCAGCAGGGTTTTTTCTTTCAATTTTGATTTGGATAGAAACAGCATCACCCATGATAGCTTGTGGGGAGGGTATCGGAGGGGTTCCTCTCCCACAGTGTGCTTTAAATTTTTATGATAACGGATGATAAAAATAAGAAAAAGAGAGAGAGAGAGAGAGAGAGAGAGAGAGAGAGAGAGAGAGAGAGAGAGAGAGAGAGAGAGAGAGAGAGAGGGGGGGGGGACGGACAGCCAGCCAGTCAGCCATACATACATACATACATACATACATACATACATACATACATACATACATACATAAACACATACAGCCAGTCAGAAGAGACAGACAGACAGACAGACAGAGATAGAGACTGGCAGACAGACATACAGAGGGGGAGACATGCATACATACACACATACAGCCAGACATACAGACAGAAGAGACAGACAGACATACAGGCAGACAGACAGACAGACAGACAGATAGATAGACAGACAGACAGACAGACAGACAGACAGACAGACAGACAGACAGACAGACAGACAGACAGACAGACAGACAGACAGACAGACAGACAGACAGACAGACAGACAGACAGACAGACAGAGAAAAAATTATACACTGGAAACAATTGATGTGTTTACCACTTGACATGATCAGATATAGTGCTGGTCGCGAAGTTGAAATAGCCGCCAAGAGTGTGCCGAGGATTGTGGGATATATAATCAATTTCCGTCATGCAGTCCAACTTCCGTCAAGCAAAAAGAAAGTTTTGTCCTCGCCTATTAATGTTTCGTACCCAAACATTAATGTTGCATCCTGTGTTAAGTAAATCTCGTCGATTAGAAAAGGAGGTTGTATGGTGACAAATGTTGTTTCTGCAGTCAGAGTATAAGCTTGTAAGGGACTTAAATTCATATTCCGGCTTGACATTTACATTTTATCCCGCAACGTAAATGTTATCACTCGAAAATAAAGGTTGGGCCACACGAATAAAAGTTTTCGTTTCGCAAATTAATTTTCTGCTCCGTAAAAAGAATTTATTTGTCACAGAAATTGTAGTTTTTTGCTTTGCAACGTAAATGTTATCACTCGAAAATAAAGGTGGGCCACACGAATAAAAGTTTTCGTTTCGCAAATTAATTTTCTGCTCCGTAAAAAGAATATATTTGTCACAGAAATTGTAGTTTTTTGCTTTGATATTTCTATATTGACCCAAGAAATTAATGTTTTGTCGTATGAAATAAAAGTGTTATCCTTTTATTAAATATTTTGCCCTCAAAAATCAATTATTTATAGCACAAATTTAGTTTTCGTCTGTCACCTGTGGGCCACCGTAGAATACACTCTATCATCGAGGGTTCAGCACTAGTACTGTCACTTAATCAGCATGAACACAAACAAAGGCAAGACAAACAGTCGATATGCCAATGGATTGGGACTATTTATAGATCACACTGGCAAGGTAACAGGGTGAAACCATTAGTAAACAGGAAAGGTATATGCAATCGATAACTTGAGCAAATATGAATCTGCTCTGATTTTGTCTGCTGACATGTGGAGAGATATTGAAGTGATGATTAGGGAAATGTATCATTATAAATGAAAAGAATATAAAGACAAGAAATTACAGCATGGCCTCACTTTCAGGTATAAGGCAGAGTTTTCTATTGCTCGGAGGTACCTCAGAGAGAGAGAGAGAGAGAGAGAGAGAGAGAGAGAGAGAGAGAGAGAGAGAGAGAGAGAGAGAGAGAGAGAGAGAGAGAGAGAGAGAGAGAGAGAGAGAGAGAGAGAGAGAGAGAGGGAGGGAGGGAGGGAGGGAGGGAGGGAGGGGGCACGTTATTTGTCAACCATTCAAGAATAAGCTGCACTTTGCATGTAAACAACCACCCAGATTCTATTGGCTTCCACAGTACTAGTGCACATACAAGTGATAACTAGCTCATATGTCCTTGTGTGAGCTCCATAGGAGAGATTTAGTATCGAATTGACCTGTACACAGGTCATATTTATCCCCCATGGTAGACAAAACGGAATAACACCCTGTACAGAATTCCGAGGAATTCATCAAGTTGTATGCAACTAAACTATATAGCACCAGACAAATAAATGATGTCTCGGCGTTTCCTCACTATTGTTCATCTAACCAAGTGAAAGAGGCATTTGGATCATATGGTTTACAGTCAAATTTTAAACCTTGTAATACTCTTCGGCAACTTCTGGTCATGCCAAAGGTTGCATAATTATAGCAGTCCTATCTATGAAATCACATGTGAAGGAGAACATGGACTGGACTGCAATAGCACATACATTGATGCGACAGAACGCACCTTTAAGCACATTTCACGAAACATCGGCATCCAAGTGCCGTTACTTCAGCAAAGTTACTTTGTCAGAATATCACTCATCTGCCGTCATCATACATCATTGCCTGTGGTCTCCAATATATGTAAATTGAATATAAACATTGATGGAACCGGAACAGGTGTTTGGTGTGAAATATACATAGTATACACATTTTGGGCTAAATTGCTTGTATTACCGAGTTCTTGTTTTTGTCAGTTGCTCATTGTGCAGCAAATACTAAATACTCTTTCTTTCTATCTGTCTCGAGTTCTACGTCTCCGCATTTCATTTCTATGTTCGTTACAACCGAGAAGTCCGAATGCCTTTGTATCACATCAAGCTGACCTGCTTTGAGGGGCATTTTCGTCAGTAATCGGCTTGGAATTATGTGAGATTTCCTGTCCCAGCTGATTTCAGTTGTTTACGCTTTGCTGCTAACACATCTTGACCTCATTGTTGATAATACTTAGACCATAATTAGAGTCACACAAATATCTGTCAATGGATTTTTTAGTAAATCGATATCGAATCAGACTTATGTACTTTGTCTTTCTTCTTACGTATATAAATAAATAAACTCTTGCTAGTAGTTAGTTCAGATTGTGAGGCGGAATCGCTTGTAACTTTGTTTCTTCTAGCCTGACGCCAAACTTCGAGTATTTAGAATATATGGGAAACAAGTATTGATGGTAACGTAAATTACATTTATTATTCAAAGCAAATGGCCATTTGCATTACATTATTTGTATTTGTCAAACCTTTTAGACAACCATGACTTTTGTATTTTACATCTTTTGAGGGACAATTCCTTGTTATATTCAGTAGATAACGTACCTATGTATGTTGATGTATCGCCAGACCACCACTGTCGAACCAATGCATAGGCGATGAAGTCCATTTCTTCCTTGTCAAGAATACTAAGCAAATGGCTTTCTCTATCTAGACAGTGGTTTTCTGCCTCGATCCATGTCACTTTGTTCTGTTCCAAGAAAGACTGATAACATCTACCATTATGGAGAGTCCAGTTGTCAGACTTACATTTGTAATCTTTGGATTTGATAGGAACGACGAATATAAAAAAACAACATAATTTACAACATGTTTTACAGCAAATAACAAACCACGGAACCAAAGATTCCAGAGATGTCGAAAATGAGAAATCATAACATTTTCCCCATCGTCATTCATTCATTCATTCATTCATTCATTCATTCATTCATTCATTCATCCATTCATTCATTATCAGTCACTCACTCATCCACTCACCCACTCACCCAAACAACCAACCACGTACACACAAATGAATGAAGGAATGAATGAAGGAAGGATTGAATGAATAAGGAACGAAGGAAGGGAGGAAGGAAGGAAGTAATACAGTGAACTTAGACATTTAAACCGTTTTCAACTTTAAGTTCACAGAAGGCAGGACTGAATAAAACAGAACATCCAACTGGTGCTACAACACCTTGAAAAGTGTAAAACAAATTCTAAGTACATCTTTCTATAATGCCCAAACAAATGACAACAGTAAATATTATGAACAGACTTAAATAAGTTAACATTTACTTTACTAGAACAAAGAGAAAAAATCCCTAAAATTAAATTATCACGAATATAAAATAGACGAATTTGTCTAGTCATATCATTGTCATCCATAGAGCTGCTAAGAACAAATACATAAATATATTCATAAGAATTGAAAAACAAAAGGGTAGTAAGATTTAAATAATTAAATCGGGGGTGCTTAAAATCTTAAAACATTCTAGCACAATCACATTCAGGCAAATATTGTTTTCTGATTATGAGTAATATTGTGCTGCTATTGATAGATACTGTAAATTACAGTTAAGACGGTACTATTAGGCCTAAAAATAAACTATGTACATGAACAACATACCTTTATCCTGGCTTGACTTTAAAGTTGAATTTAGACGTGGCACACTTGTATATTCTGCCTCAAACCTTTGATAAACGGCCGTATCAGCGCGACATGTGATGTGCAGTTTTGAATGGATGGATTCAATAATCGATGGTTGATTAGAATTGCAATAGTACCCGAGTAAAAATGTATCAGAGGGATATTCGGAAGAGAATACTTTGATATAGTTGTTTTGACAGTTAATCTGACTACCGTAAAAGTTAAAATCACTGACATGTATTAATTCAAGGTGTATGATATTGGTCTGTGGTACCGTAATGGTAAAGCTTGTTTGGCATACATAATTAAATAAAACATGTCCGAAAAATATATATCCACATTCGAAATCACAAGAGTAATTGTGATTACATTGACCAGAGTTTCCACATGGAGCGCATTCTAAAATATAAAAAAATCATAATTTCAATTACAAATAGTGAAGATAAAATTCCAATTTTTACATTTGCACTGTAGACAACACAAATTACGAATAAAAAAGTGGGTGCCTAGAGGGGTGGATTTTTATGTGATGGATTATTTAGATGGTTAGTTTTCTCTTATACTTGTTATAAAAGATTGTTATCTGCTGGAAAGGGGTGAGATATACTTATAAAATAATTTAATATATAATACTTTGAGACATACGCCAACTACAACTACTTTCCCTGAGATTTTTTGCGTGTTTGAATAATTTTGAAGTCGAACTTTGCACGTCTGAGAATGACGTATTATGGACGGATGGATCCATGGAGGGATGGCCAGACATAGCCCATTGTACGTAGTTGTCCCACCGTCGGGGGACTAGAAATCGTCTTGGTCAGGCTTGGTCGGACATTTGCATCTTATTATAGTCGATATATGTACCGCATTATATTACACGAACTATGAAGCATGCATCTCTGTAAGATATTGAGCAATTATCAATATAATGCATTACGCAATGGAGTAACTCGCAAATGGCTCACTAAACTAAAACCTACTTCAACATGTTCGCTTCGTTATTAGTTGGTTTATTTGCATCGATCATGATATGAATGTTTGTTAATAATACATTATTTTACTGAAATTACCTTCTTCTTCTGCATACACTGTCAGGTGGAAACCTCTACTACTTGTAGAGTTATCTGAGGAGAACGAGAACCAGACCTCCCCCTCAGTTGATGTAAAATCTTGGGGTGCAGTAGTTCCACTCCATGACGTGATTATACTTGTATCTCCATATCCTGCAGAGAAGAGGTCCGCATCATCCTCTACATCAAAGTCATGGAATATTACCATTATTTTTACTATGCTGCGTACTAACCATCTCAACGTAGAATTATCAGGGTAGTTGGCAGGGTAGTTCTGAGTTGTTATGTTGAAACTATCACCAGGCAACATGATAATATGTGATACACCACCAGAGGTTCCTGATAATGATTTAACAAACAAACACACAAACAAACAAACAAACAAACAAACAAACAAACAAACAAACAAACAAACAAACAAAAGTATTAGCTGTAATAGCTGTAAATAGAAGCTGACGCGAAGGAAAATCATGATTTTACTGAGGAATGCAACAATCTGTAGCGATCAACTGTAAACTGTGGAACATTGAAAAAGTTTGTTCTTATTGTAGCAGACGATTCCGATTAGCTCTAATGGCTGTAAAAAAACTTATTATTTCTTATATGCAAAACAAATAGCAATCTGTATTTATAATGAAAGGGTGTTATGCTGAATATACAATATTGAGTTCACTGGTCAACACCGAGTGGTATACCATGTGCAGGGGTGGCCTGTCGTTAATTATTATACCAGTAGATTGAAAATATCGGAAAGAAGATAAGAGCTGACGTTTTCTGGTTTTTGGTTTCATTTGCGCGCCCCCTCCCCAATGAATTATTTGCATAACAATAAAGCTGCTTTGAAGACAACTGATCCGACGGACGCCTCGAGCATGAGATGAGCCTCTTGCAGCGACTGGATTTAATTTATCTGCTACTCGTTTCTAGGGATAATTTGTACATTGATCGGCTCATTAAAAGTGCACAGTGATGAATAAACAACCTGTTGACTCAAGGTATAAACTTCAAGTGATTTATTGAATACAGAATGCTTCGTACCCAGCCGACTTCGCGACTCGGTGGAGTGACATGATATACAAGGTAGCTGATTGATATTTACAATGTATAAATATTACTGGAAGTTACGTCATTAGATTTTCAGGATTTATGATTTCCCTCTCGGGTTGATGACTGATACTCTAGGACAGGATCCCAGACAAATTTTTATTTCGATTATTCATTTTTATGATACATTGACAGGACACCTCACTTGTTTCCACTCCAGCCGAGGCTAGGTGGTAGAACCGCTCGTGTGCATGCCCTGACCTTAGTAGGCGATGATTTGTACAAAAACGCGATATCTTGACTACTTTGATAATATCCCATAAAATATTGTGTCATTGAGAAAATCCTCCACTGACAATTCGCAGAGTTCACTATCAGTATCACGGCGGACTACAACGTTCGTAGACGAACAGTGAACATGAAAATTTGGACGCGTGCCAACCGTGCATTATCGCTCATTTTAAACGTGTTAGTTCGATGTCTAGACCAATCAGATCTCTCGATTTTCGCCATCAATATACTGGTATAATATTAGTATTATATGTTAATAAAGCATTTACACTGAGAGCTACATCAAGATACTGTGTAAAACCTATTCTTTTCGATATCCTGGATACACATGTATACATTATTTGAAATGCCACGCTTGCTCAATTGGACATGTTACTTTTGCATTGTTATCAAATTCATTAAAACTCAAGTCTATATCGAAATCTTATAGAAAGGACACATTTTGTCATTAATCTGTCCATATGTGCAGCAAATCATATTGAATTGAAGCTTGTACTTATAATATATGCCCTAAGTACTGAAAATGGCTACTTAGTTATGCAAACAACCATTATGTTTGTTAAATCATCGTCTGGCTTGGTCGGAGATGTGTGCCTTATTATCATCAATGCATGTATCATAATTATTATATTATACTAAATATGTAGGTTGTATAGCTAAGATTATGCATAATTACCAAATATAATGTATTATGCAAATTACTCAATAGACTACAAGCGTCATCAAGAAGTTTAGAAGACAATCGCTTCATTTTTATTAGGATTATTTGCACAGAACTTAAAAGTTTGTAAATAATGAATTATTACAAGGTTACCTTCTGCATACACTGTCAGATGGAAACCTCTACGAACTACAATGCTATCTGAGTAAAACTGAAACCAGACCTCCCTCTCAGTAGATATAAAATCTTGGGGTGCAGTAGTTCCACTCCATGACGATATTATTGTAGTATTTCCATATCCTGCAGATAAATAGTCATAATGATTCTCTATGTCAAAGTCATAGAACGTCACCATTATTTTTTCGGAGCTGCTTACTGTCCATCTCCACGTAAAATCAGTAGAGTAGTTGGAAGGGTAGTTCTGTGTTGTTATGTTCAAACTATGACCAGGCAACAAATTGATATTTGATTCAGCAACATAGCCATCTGTTAATGAGTTAAGAAAACAAAAATTGTGTTCAAACCAAATTAGTATTAGTAGTAATAGCGGCTGTTGTTGTTTGTGTAGTTTTCAAATAGATTGTTTATTTCTTATATGCAAAATATATAACATTACATACAATCTGTATTTACACACGTTCGCTTAGTTTTTATTTGGTTTATTGGCATCGATCATGAACGTTTGTAAATTATAAATTATTACTATGATTACCTGAAGTCACAGTCAGATTGAAACCTCTACTACCTGTAGAGTTATCTGAGGAGAACAAAAACCAGACCTCCCCCTCAGTTGATGTAAAATCTGGAGGTGCAGTAGTTCCACTCCATGACGTGATTATTGTAGTATCTCCATATCCTGCAGAGAAAAAGTCTGCTCCATATTGGGAGTCAAAATCATGGAATGTTACCGTTATCTTTCGACATTCTTCAGGGCATCTTACCACCTTTCCCCATATAACATTATCGGGATAATTGGCAGGGTAGTTTTGTGTTGTTATGTCGTGACCAATACCAGGCAACAAGTCAATTACTGATACACCACCATACGTTCCTGGTGAAGAGATAATAAAACAATATTATTTAGTGATAATAGTAATATCATTAATAAAAAAATTAACACAACACCATTTTGATTGTCAAAGGCTATTTCGGTAATTAGGTGAGACTCTCCAAACGTACAAATGTAATTGTAGCGACAAAAAATGAAAACTATGATTAGATTTAGTAACATCATAAAAAAATATTAGGAAATAAGCCATCGCATCAACATTAGGCCAAAAAAAGGGTTTTGTTTCTCGTCCTCGCGCGCGTCATCCTAAAACATGCGCGTCGCACGTTTTTTTTCCTCCGTACCGTTACTCCAACAATTATTTTCCAACTGCATGGTACATCTCGATCATGAAGTGCGCCACACACGACAGAAGAATAGAACGCTTGTACAGCGCATGTGCTGTCGTCGCCCATGTTATACTATTTATAGGGGAGTTGTTTTGCTTTTGTCGGTACAAGTGTCGGCTGGGAGCAAAATTTTGCGTCCGTTAGGACTTGTGTCGGTCAAAAGGTCAGTCAAAGTTTGTCGATTGTTTGAAGATCTGTGCAAAGGTATAAAAAAAACTTAGTACTGGTGACCGGTTTATTTTGCCTGAACAGTATGAGCAATGTCGCGTAGAAGCTCTCGTTTCATGTGTATGTGACGGAACTTTCCAGACTGTCCCGCTACAGGCAAAATTAGATGTGACAGAATTTGGCAAGTATTTGAAGATCATTTTGATCGACGACACTGAGAAAGTGACCAAGCAACCTGTAATGAATGCATTCCAATTCCTGATGTCAGAAAGGAGTACTAAAGTTTGGCCTGCATTTCGCAATTTAGATCGCCCATGGAAGTATAACGTGGGTTATACTTCCATGGATCGCCCAAACAAGCGATTCCAACTTCACAATGCAATTGTCAGATGGCTGCAAGACCATAATTTGGGATGGCAGAAAGGATACCGATCCTTGGGTGAACATTTCGTTCATGTGTTAGGGGAGTGTTTGTGGCTGGTTGATCCACATCGTCAGAATTACTGAACAGTTCAGAGTTTATAATGAACACAAAAAACAAGTACAAATACACTGTCACATGAAAGTCCTCTCATGATGGAAAGTTTCCCAACTACAGATGAGTGGCTGTAAAACAATGTTGCATTAAATGCAAGAAGTTTACTCTTGCAGTGTTAAAGTTGAATAAATGTTATTTATATTTAAATGGAAATTCATCTGTGTTGGTGAACCATAGTAAATTTTCTAGTTGTGTTTGGAACAATGTTCAAATTGAATACAATGTTATTTATAGTTATGCATGGTATTTTGTAATCATATTGGTGAGTCAGTGTGGGCTTCCATCCCCCACTCCCCCCCCACACCCCTCTTTAAAAAAAAAAAAAAAAAAAAAAAAAAAAAAAAAAAACGCGTCACCGCATCATTTTCAAAATTACTCTAGGACGAGAAACAATTCTTTTTTTTTTGGGCCTTAGCTGAATACTCCGGTACTCACAATCATAACATCAACTAGGACTCTTTCATATTATTGATACATCTCCACATGACTTTGAGGAAGAACATCATCAAAATTCGACACTACATTGTCAAGATCTTTGAGGGATGATCGCACAATACAATGTCTCACCAGCTCATTAAACGAACTTCGTTCGTTTAGGACCCCCCCCCCCCCTCTGAACAAATGTTCACAAGTGCGACATTGACACGTTTATATATGAAAATTGTGGCGGTCACTCTACTACGGTCGATGCACTGCAATGTAAAAACATGATGGTAAACACATTACATTACTAACCGGGAACCCATCATTGTATTTCACTCTAGGAGCAAATTTTAATCAACTTATCAACATTTCAGTTGTAAATATAGATGTTGTCATTGACAAGGTATCAATTTTCGTTTAGAAAAATTACTAACCGATGCTTTCGATAAATTATCGGTAAGTTCAACATGTACTCACCCGGTGGATTGTACAGGCATATGAACAACCAATAAATAGCGTAGTATATTGCTAGTGTCAGCATGTCGATGAAGTCTTAGTAGTCACTTTCAAATAAGAATAAAAGAGAAAAAGAATATGTGATCTTTAACAGCACTTTTTTAAACTTCCACCCAAATAGCTATATAAGAACATGAAAGTCTGACCTGAACAGGAAAGTCAAGTGATTTAGAAAAAAATAGTATCATTTCTTAATCGATTTCTCCTCGAAGCAATCGATCGATAATAACCATTTTTCAAATTAATTCAATAAACCAATATTCAATTTACAGTTCACCAGAAAACGTGCAATACTAGATATACATAGTATAATTAGATATAGCTATTATATGTGGAGCCATATGATGGTCAGATGGTTTAAGTTCCTTGTTTGGAATCTGCAGTATTGTTCATGATTGTGGCCCGAGTCAGCGTGGCTTTAAAGTTGAACCCTATGTGGAGGACGTGGAGGATTTAATCTCATCCATTTACAGAGGGGACCAATAGATTGTCTGCTCACCTGGAGAACGAGGAGGTTATAATATAATTATTTTTTTAGTTGTTGTTTCAATGCAGATCTATGACGATGATTACTGTAAAGTGCTACGATAACGACACCCATTGGAGAAGACACTTTATAAATATTATATATTCTTATAGTTTAAAAGTAAACATCTGGTGAACGTGACCTTGTGACCTTATTACCAACAGCAACTAGTCAGAGTAATCGCAACATTATCATAAAAAAATTAATTAATTAATTAATTACAATAATATGTATGGAATATTTCAGAATGTATTCGTTAAATGCATCCCAACTTTAACAACAATACGTGAATATCAATTATATATCAATTTGGCAGTTGAGGAAAATAGTGAAAGTGGAATATTAAAAGTGAAAGTCAATAGGTGAATTTGCTGCCAATACGTCACGAATGTCACTGCAATTTGCAACACTAACGTGCAAACACTGATTCTAAATGTGTTGACCTTGTGGTTTCAATATTTAGTTATTTCGGTTGATTTTTTTTCTTATAAGTATATCAGTAGGATTAACATTAACTCAAGCAACAAAGTCTTCTCTTGTGTTTGGAATAGTAATGCATAAGCTTATATCAATGTATTCGTCCGCCCGCACGCTCGCCCGGCAGCCCACCCAACCCAGGAGGCATTGCGGCGCAACGACTACGCATGCGCTGATTTATTGACTGGTGACTCAGACCTACGCTACTATATTTTTATTATTATATTCTTTATTTCAGGCCATTAAAAAAGTCCCATACAACCACAAAAAAATAAAAATACTATAGAAAAAAAACAACTAATTATACAATACAAGTCGGTAATTTTTCCAGAAACTGGAGTAAAAATAATTGTCGGAGAGAATACACGTCTTAATTATTTCATTGTGACTCTCGTGTAGCCGTTCACCAAATTTGAACAACAAGTTGCGTTGTAATGAGGTAAAATTAAAAATATTCCTGCTGACACAATTGTTACTTATGCTAACTGCCCCTCTAAGGCCAAAAACTATTCGCAACGTGTTGTTATATGCTACCTGTATTTTACGAAGCATCGTGTTGCTATAACTACACCAAACTTGTAAACAGTAAACACTATATAAAAAACTCCTAAAAAGTGTACATTTCACACGCTCCGAGCAATGAACAAAATTTCTGACAATAATATTTGCCCTCGCATACATAGCTCTAAGTTATCTCTGCATATCTGCTTCATCGCACCCATTGGAGGTCACTATGTATCCAAGATATTTTTTAACTGTAACAAAATTCAACTGTTTGCCATATAAATAAACAGAAGGCATTCTGGTTGGTTTCCATTGCCGAGGAAAAAATGACACACATTCTGTTTTTGTTGTATGGAACAGAATATCGTGTTCCATGCCAAATTGCTCACATATCTTAATTAGTTTCTGTAATGACTTAATCGAAGGCGAAATCAATACAATGTCATCTGCATAAAGCAAATGGTTCAAAATCTTGCCAGCTATGTGACACCCGACTCCCGCCAACTTCAGCCTTTTGGTAAGATTTTCGATGTAGACTGCAAATAACTTTGGAGAGATTATGCTTCCCTGGCGTACCCCATTAATGACTTTAAAATGGTTAGATTCCGTAGAACCCCAACGTACAAAAAACAGCTGAGCATGATACCAGTACTGAAGGATGCGAACAATAAACAGTGGCGTTTCACTATCAATCAGTTTCCTAAACAGAGTCCAATGGTTAACCCTATCAAATGCTTTCCTCGCATCCAAGAAACAAGAGAAAACTGGGGAATTGTGTCTTTTGTAAAAATCAACAATCTCTTTGAGTACAAAAATGCACATGTCAGTGGAATGGTTCTTTTTGAACCCGAATTGAAAATCACTAGTCACAATATACTTCTCAATGCGACTCAAAGTGCACATTTCAAATAATTTAGAAGCTGTTGTAACTATAGCGACTGGTCTATAATTATCTACTGAAGTGAGATCCTTAGCTTTATCCTTTACTATTGGCACAATTGTGGCATCCATAAAACTATTCGGAAGCCATCCATGGACAAAGAATGCAGTAAAACACATACTGAGCAAGTCAAAGACGATCGGGTTTGCATAAATGAGGTGTTCAGACATTATGCCATCCCTCCCCATAGCTTTTCCTTTATCTAGATTAAAAGCTGCCTCTTTAAGTTCATTAGGCGTAACGGTCATTTCGCAATCAAACTCGATATTAGACAGAGTTGACTGAACAAATTCCTTATTCTGACTGTTAGAAACAGAATTAAGTAAACTCTCATAATGTGTTTTCCACATACTAGCAATATCCCTGTAGCCTGTACAACCACCAACTGTACTAGGTAAAGGACAGTTAGTGGCTCCAGAGCAAGCCCTTACGGAATTCCAAAATTTCCGAGAATTATTCTGTACAAGGTTGTTAGCCATAGCATCTGCCTTAGCCTTATTCTCCCTCCGCTTACAAGTCCTAAATGCTAGCTTGAATTTGGCTCGCGTTGTACGCATCAACTCCCAGAGGGGACCTGAACGGGGTTTACCATAAACCACCCATATCTTAAACGCATCCCGTGCACTATCATGTAGATCGCGTAAGTAATCATTCCAACCCGGCACTTCACGAAAATTATTCATATTTGAGTGTGGAATGCTATTTTCAGCAGCCTGCTTCAAGGCACTAATTACTTCCGAATAAAACAAACTCAAATCGGCAAGGTGGTCGCTGTTGGTACAATTTGGATCCAGACATTTAAGGGTATTACATGGGATGCAAACGTTGCTAAGTAATTCTCCTGTCATTAGCTGATAACTTGTCAAATTGTCATACTTTGCTCTCTGCCAATTCGGCCTAGCATTGATGCCATTTTGAGAATCAGAAGCGAAACGAGTTAAACCTGATGTTTCAATACTAACACCGATGGGGAAATGATCAGACGAGATAAAATCATGAAAAATCTCTACATTACAAATGGCTTTGTGCACAGAGTGAGTACTAAGACAGTGATCTAACCAATGTGTATTCCCATGGGCTTCACTATAAAACGTAAAATTGTCTTTGTTCCTACCCAAAATATCGATATCAGAAATAAACAAATTGTTCTCTCTACAATGTTGCTCTAATTCATTCCCAAACAGTGATCCCAAATCGGCATTAAAGTCCCCAAGAATTACTGTATTAACGGTTTCAACTTCCTGAATGATACTATTAATCTTAGCCAAATAACGCGAATATTCATCGTAGTTCTCTCTAGAACATGTCGGTAAATAGACACAAAGTATAAACTATAAGGGCGGCCCTTTTTATTTTTCTGTTTCTCATCTCCCGACCGACCCCTGAGCACAGCAAAATTGTAAGGTTCCCCATGGCGTCTAGTTCTGCCGAGGCCACGACCTTGCGACATTGGCCCCCTAAAATTACAAATGAAGCAATAATTTTCCCACCTTGCGTCGCTTTGGCGCATTCATTTTACGGCAGACATCAAAATTATCTAAGTCCACGGCCGGACCAGGCCAGGCTCTGACTCGACGTGAATCCCACAAGAAGTATACTGACTGCGTACAGGGAAAGTTTTGTTGACATCATATAAGATACAGTGTGACAACGCGCAGTTCTATTGTTAACATAAAAAATGCCACAAAAAGATCAACTTTGATAAACTTAATCTACAAATGAAAACATTAGAGGGATTAGATGAGACGTCGAAATGGACGTCTCTCGTCACATGTTTTGTCTACTGTCACTGTCGTGACCTCTGACCTAATCACTGACGTGTGCGAAACACTGAACTTGCTACCGGAACATCTATCTGCCATGCCACAGCTCAGAAGCCTTCGTGAACCAAATTTATGGGACAGGTTGTGATTTTCATTTGTTGACGGGTTAAATTAAATGAGTACATGTGTATTTTGATTCCGAAAAAGCTGTGTTAGGGGATCGTGTTGCATGATGTTCACAGTGCTAGTGACACATGTGAATGTCAGGAGATGTTGATGTACATCAACATCTCCTGACGAGTGATTTACTCACGAAACAGGCTTGTAGAGACGAAAAACCCGACTTGATTTTCTTCTACCCTCAACATATACTCCGCTCTGCGTGCAGACGCATCGAGCACTGTACTACGGACAAATCTTACCACTGACTTCCTATATATATATATATATATATATATATATATATGAATGATATATTGTTTAGAAAGATTGGACAGCCAGGTAGTCACAATTTTTAATCTGAATATCAATGAATAGCAGTGCTAAAATTTATAATTCCCATTTTTCAGACAATGACAATGAACAACTTCAAAATAAGTCACAGTGAACATATGATTGAATAAAAACTTTGAGAAATCCTAAACTTGTAACTACTTGTTTCATTTTTAAAATTGTTAGTACACTGCTGTGTTTATCATTCCCTCTTCAAATTCAAGACATTTTGAAGAAAGAAAATCCCTGACTTTAAAAAGTACCAAATGTGAACGAAAAACTTACAAATAATAGTCAAACAAACTTTAAAATAATTTATTTTTTATTAATTAACCGTTACTGGCTGTGTATCATGATTTGGTCCTGCTATATCAAATGACAGCATAGTTACGTACCGTAAACTTGCAATCTTGTTTCTATGTCAATTCATCCTAAAAAGAAAACCTAATTCATGACAACATGCATATATTATTGTATACTGTATAATTTCAATGGGTTTTCAATAAAGAACGTGAAAGATAAAAAAAAAACTTGCAATGATACGGAAAGCTGACATTAGGTGTCCTTGAAACTCAGAACTTGAATCTTTAACTAAAACTATCAACAAAGTCAAAGTTGGGATGCTCTGTAAATATTACATTAATTTTTTTCTGATTTGCACAACAAGTTCGTTCTTCATGTCTGACCGGGCGCACATGCCATGCCAGTGATTACGCATTGATTCAGTGCCCAAATTTACTCACGAAACATATATATATATATATATATATATATATATATATATATATATATATATATATATATATATATATATATATATATATTATATATATATAACTTAAAATTACATAATCTTAATTGCCTTCTTTTTCTAAGGTGTAATGTGTAGTACACAATTTTCAAAAAATAGCTTACTGGGAACTGTTATTATGAATGAAATTTTTTTTATGTAGTTAGGTAATGGTCTATATGTAATGGTATATCTCAGACCACAGTATCTCTATAGTGGTCTGAGATAATTTATATGAATATTTCATAGACAATAATAATTGACCCCACTCCCTGTCAAATGACACCACTTTTTGGAACCAAGGGGCCTGTGACCCCACTTGTTGGAAACCTTGGCAGAACACCGCCGTCTAACCCCCCCCCTCTCACCCCCCACCCACCCCCTTTGTTACGTCAGAGCAGCATGTGTCTTTCATCATGGCTGAAGCCGTTGAGGTTTGATGAGGGACAGGGCTCAAAATTAATACTGTCACGCGGTACATTTTGCTGCAATGTAATAATAGCTCAGAATATTTCCATCATTTTCAAAATTATGCTTAAAATTGGTAAAAGTCATACTGCATTCCTAATTTCTTGACCAGTTTTTAGCTTTAAATCAGTTGTATTATCAGGGAAATGACCGACTCCATAGCGTTTCATGACCCATGACATGCATGTCCTTTGAAGACATTCCGATGTTTACATTATTACTTTTAATTACTTTTAAACAGTAAATCCCAAAGGGGTTCTGAGTTCTAGAAATGTTTACATGTTATCTGGTGGATTATTTTGACAAGTTCACACTGAAGAAATATGTTTCATAGAAGTAATGGTTTATATAAATGAAAATTCATCTAGCACACTGATGACAATCACGTAAGTGTTTCAAAACAAAAAGTTACATACTAAAGTTCAAATTGGATAACTTGAAAACATTGTTAGCGATGGCAATGCCACTTTGATTAATAGGACGAATGTATTAGTACTCCTGATAAAATCACACAATAGTGGCTACAGATATACACCCATCAGGATGATAAGTATTTAATCATCTTCTTCCAAAGTTGTTCTACAGACTTGTCAACCTTGCTAAAATGAAGGAAAGAGACTTGTAACAAGGAATTCAATAAAGAGAAGAGAAATGAAGTTGTATAGAAACTAACAGGACAGAAATGACAGAGAATAGAACTGAAAAAATACATTTTTTTTCTTGCCCCCCCCCCCCCCTTTTTTTTTATTTCGCCCGCCCGACCCGCCTGACTATTCCATTGGAGATGAGAAACAAAAAAAAAAAAAACCTCACCCTAATCAGACTGGACAAATTTTGAATCACACTGTTCCTCAACGAGCGATAAACTAGCAAATGTGTCAAAATTATTCACTGCTTATCTCAGTGGCCGCTGTTTTATACTCCGTAAATGCGCGACTATTTACAAAGACTGACCACAGCTAGGTGATGCTATACATTGATATCTGTGCACAGTATGGCAGTGTGTGAATTACATTCCAAACATGATGCGGTAGACTTTCGATTAGCATTCTTCAACGTCGTCAAAAAAGTATAACCGCCTCACATACATTTTGTTAAAATGGTGACGTTGTGTACGATCATTAGTTTTCTGTTCAATTTTACTCTGAAAACACTTTTAGTTAGTAATTTGACATCGTACGTCGATGAAAACATGTATTTTCCAAAATGGCGGGTAGTGACGTCACAAACTATTGCGAGGTTTTGGAGTCCTCAACATCGATGGTATAGCAAGTCTCGTGTATTACGATATTTCGTCCAGACGCGATGCGTATGTGTATGTATACCCAACGTTTTAGAGTTTTGAATCTCTGCACGCCTTCGGATATTTAGTTTGAACAATTTTAGCTTTTCGGAGAAAATTAATCAAAAACTGTGATTGAAAAAAATCAGTGTGCAAAGATTGAGTTTAGGGAGATTAAGAGATTTAGACAAGGGCTAAAATATAGAACTGTCAACAACACTCAACATTCTCGTTCTATTTATATACAAATATAAAACATCAATATTGTACCATAGCTAACAGAAAGTTCAAACATATCAAATTAAATATATCATGATTTTAGCATAATGATGACCAATGGTCACCAAATGCAGCCATTTCAATTCTAAAATCATCAACTTCAACTTCTGAATCCCTCCACCCCCCCCCCCATCCCCGCCGTGGACTGGTGACTTTCATTTTTGGTTAACCATTGTGTTGTCATTAGCCAGAGTAACTAACTCCTGTACATATCTAGTACTAACCTAGTACCTACAATATCATCGTGAGGCAGCTGGTCACAAATGGATCTACCCTGCACAAGCTTATGGGTTTTGCTTAGTTATGATATTACAATTATACCATCGCCAGCAATATACATACATAAACCATAAGAAAACACATATGTCCTATCAAGTTTGTTGATGTACCTTACAGTGTTAATGAATAATTTGCATAATTAATGATTTTCGGTATTTAGGCTATATCTTAAGAATACATACTTCAATTTCAATATAATTCAGTGCACACGTTAACCTTAACAATCGCATATGTCCTGTTAAGCTTGTTGATGTACCTTTCAGTGTTAATGAATAATTTGCATAAGTAATGATTCTTGGTAATTAGGCTATATCTTACGACTGCATACGTCAATTTCAATATAATTCAGTACATACATTAACCATAACACATTGTGTATGTCCTATAAAGTTAGTTGATGTACCTTACAATGTTAATGAATAATTTGCACAATTAATGATTATCGGTAATTAGGCTATATCTTAAAACTGCATACTTCAATTTCAATACAATTTAGTACATATGTTAACCATAACAAAGCGGATATGTCCTATAACATTTTTGATATAGCTTACAGTTTTAAAGAAAATTTTGCATAATTAATGATTTTAGGTAATTAGGCTATATCTTACTACTGCATACTTCAATTTCAATAAAATTCTGTACATACATTAACCATAACAAATTGTGTATGTCCTATAATGTTAGTTGATGTACCTTACAGTGTTAATGAATAATTTGCAAAATTAATGATTTTCGGTAATTAGGCTATATCTTAAGACTACATACTTCAATTTCAATTCAATTTAGTACATATGTTAACCATAACAAAGCAGATATGTCCTATAAAACTTTTGATATAGCTTACAGTTTTAATGAAAAATTTGCATAATTAATGATTTTAGGTCACTAGGTTGTATCTTAAAAATGCAAGCTTCAAATTTCGTATAATATGATACATATATCAACCATAATAATACGCACCTGTCCTATGAAGTTTGTTGCTACAACTTTTACCTTTAATGAGTATTTTGAATAATGAACGATATTCAGTAATTAAGCAGTATCATACACTCTTACATACATTAACCTAAGAAAGCACGCTTGTCCAAAAACAAAGCCTGTTACCATTGTTTTTTAAAAAAAATTTAATGAGTTATTTGCATAATTAGTGATTCCCTTATGGGAGGCATTCAGTTTAAATCTGGTTTTATTAAAATGTTACAGGACAGTTCCACGGATTAACAGTAAGCGGACAGTTTCTTTGTGTAAAAGTATCCGGTTAACTGAAAAAAGAGAGTCCTTTAAATGAAATTGAGAGCAGAGTTGAAACAATAGGGAAAAGTCGGGAAGGAGTATAACTGTATCAAACACATAGAAGTTACAAGACGAAGTGTATGTTTATTTGTTATTACAATCAGACGATACTCAGCGACTGAAGTACAGTATTTCAAATTTGTACGATTTTATTGTTTCAAAGACGAGGTTCACGCCCGCTTTCACGATGTTTTTGATAACATTTTTATTGTTGGTCATCATGGAATCATGTCGTTGATCATGACAGGTACTCAACTGCATACAATGTCATTTTGTCCCCAAAACATGTTGCATAGTCAAATTATCATAACATTTACCAAATGCCAAACCTTATTAACAGTAATTTACATGTTTTCCATTTTTGTATTTGACAAGTGTGTTTCGTGCATCTTGGATGATGCGTGTACATGCACATGGTGCAAGGAGCTCGAGATATACATATCGAAATCAATCCGCCAGGTCATACATGTGATGAGGCCATGGCATAAGTCGAGATTTCAAGGAGTGGCGATTTATTTTCAGTATAATAATCTTACTGTCTCTAAAAATGTCCAAATTACGTATTTTAGCACTTCAAGAGGTGTATAGAGGTGTATAATAAAACCTTGACCGTATAGCTTACGGGCCCTCCTAATGTCGGGCCCCTTACTTCCGCGTACGACCTGGGTCCGCAAAACCCATATCAGGGTGGGAAAGATTATTAGAGTATACTTCAACAACTTGTTGTTAGATTCAACAAGCTTAAATTAATTGTGTTTGGAATTAGTCAACCCATGACCCAGATGTTCATTATGAAAATTACAGCATTTCACAAATCATAAAAAACTACTTCACGTTTTAGATTGCAATTAAAATAATGGGCAAATGAAAAACATCGCCAAAGGCAATTTTAATAATATTATTGAAATTAATCATTAACTTTTTGCTCTTTTGTATAAATGCAATCATCCTCCTTATGTCGGGCCCCTTCCGCGTACGACCTGTGTACGCAAAACCCATATCAGGGCGGGAAAGATTATTAGCATATACTTCAACAACTTGTTGTTAGATTCAACAAGCTCGAATTAATTGCGTTTTGGAATTAGTCAACCCATTACCCAGATGTTCATGAAATTTACAGCATTACATAAATCATAACAAAACTACTTCACCTTTTAGATTGCAATTAAACTAATGGGCAAATAAAAAAACATCGCCAAAGACAGTTTTCATAGTATTATTGAAATTAATCATTAACTTTTTGCTCTTTTGTATAAATGGTATAAATGTAATCATCTTTAGTTAAAACACATATTTTAGTCTAGGTAGTAGTCCACGAAGTCAAATTTTACTCATATACTTATAACAATAAGTAATTGACAGCTGAAATGCAACTTAAATTGTTTCTTTTCCTCGATAATGACATTAACATTCAAACTAATATTCAACAAATTAACATGACCTCACTTTCTGAATAGTCTATTGAAAGTGATTATTAGCGCATAGCTGCTAGAAAATTAATTTTCCCTGACGAGGTGAAATTAGTTCTTTATTGAACATAATAAACTACTCATCAACATTAACTACTTGAATAAATTTTATGCACCCTTTCCTCTGACAATCTCTTTTTAAAATGGCTTTAATTTAAGATATTTCGTCAGCACAACTATAGCTCTATCGGAGAGATAGAATTTGAACACGTATGCTTGTTGTATGTCACAATGATAATAGCACCTGTTGGTTTGTTATTCCTATGCGATAACCACTCTAGTAGGGAGTTGAGAGGAAGAGTAAAGGACAGTTGTGCCGCTATAGATCCATGCCAGGGGTAATAATTGTAAAGCGCCTTGAGCACAATGTGGGGAAACGCTATATACAAACCAACATTATTATGATTATTGTAGTAAGTGTTTGTAGTCATGGTGACCATCGAAATGTTTTCAAATAAATATTTATTAGTGTAAGGTATTTAAAGCATAATATCCTTCTTTTCAGTAATGCTCTCAGAAATTCAGACAGACAGACAGACAGACAGACAGACAGACAGACAGACAGACAGACAGACAGACAGACAGACAGACCGAGACAGAAGCCTAGGTACATAGGGAGAATCAGCCAGAGAGACTGACTGACAGGCAAAGAGTCAGCCAGAGAGACTGACAGACAGACAGTGAGAACGGATGATATACGAGTTTTGACTGGCCTGTCTATTTCTTTATCTGTGTCTGTCTGTCTGTCTGTCTGTCTGTCTGTCTGTCTGTCTGTCTGTCTGTCTGTCTGTATTTCAGTCAACAGAACTCAACAACTTTTTTCTTGTATAAAATGATGATTTGGCTCCTCTTTCCCTTTGGAAGACAATTCAATATCAGCATGTATATTTCTGAAGGTCAAGTTAAACTTATTTATGTTTGCTTATCGCGAGGCCTGACTTTGGACAGTAGGGTATGCCTGGCTTGGACATAGCTTCTGTAACTTGTGAGTTCGAGTATCTGCTGGGGTCGGAAGATTACTGGTGAACCGGGTTTACTTTCATTTGAGTAGGCTTTGCCTATTTAAGGCTTGAATACCACAACTACTATTCATTTAAAATATCATATTTTTATCATCTAATTGCCCTTTTTAACAAACTTGCCCAGTTTTGTCTTTTTCATTTGTGTGTATCCCGTCGTTTACATATCTTGTGAGCTGTAGCGAACCACGATTGATCGCCAGCCTGCCTGTCGCGGCTATTGTTCATATTTGTATTCTTTGTTTGAGATATCGCAAGACTACCGATATGTTGTCCATGCTATCAACCGACGACGAAGTCTGAGGTTGATTTCATGTACAACATCTAGTTACTCACACGATATTTTAGCATACACACAAAGTGAGAAAACAGGTCATTTCTTAGTTGGTACAACAATTAATACTTTACGAAAATATTATTGAATAAGCTTGGATTAGACAGGCTGGTGACCCATTGCTGAGTTGAGTTTAAACGAGAGAAATGGTCCGAGGCATGTTGACTGGCGTTTTTTAACCCTTAAGGCAAAGCAAATGAAAACCGTGTGCCTGGAATTATACGAAGGTTCATTACAGTAAAAGTAAGTTGTGTCTTGGAGTAATTCACTTGTTGAGTAACTTCCTAGTGATAAACTGAATTGAGTCGGTGTGTTTGACAACCAATACTTTGATATATTTTCACCTGTCGCGAAATGTGTGATTGTGTGAAACAAGCCAATTAATTTATAGAGAACCAAAGACAACGGTACCCAGGATTACACAAGAAATAATTTAATCGTACGCGTGTTAAACTTGTAATGAAAAGATGTGGCACTTGGAACTAGCTACCTGCTTGAAATTCTATTACAAATAATTATATGATATATAACATACGGCATATGTATGCGAAATGACCGATATGTATTTATGCCGTGTAATATGTTGGTAACACAAATTGGAAAGTGATATTGAAAGTAAACTACATATTCCACGAAAGGTTAGTTATTTGATGGTTGCATACTGACGCATATTTTATACGACAAAATAAAATTCTTCAGGTGCTGGTTTGAATGCCTTCTTTTTTCGATGGTAATTTGACTTATCAGTTAATTTGACTTATCAAACAAGAATCCATATTCGCTTTTGTGCATTTTTAATTTACTGGCGTCAAGCCTGAATGCGCTATATTGAAAAACGTCATCATCTTAACATAAGTCAATAATATTCCTGCATATATGTTTACAGTAGATACATTTTCACATTGTTTGTCATACTATGTTTTAGTTGTGTAATACAAATTTTCATCTAGTTTAATGCAATGCTCTTTCTTTTCACATGCGTATCGGTAAACGTATGCATACTATCGTTAAAAATTGAATAGCTAGCATTTCAGTCAACAGAACTCAACACAAAGTGTGTTTAAAACGATGATGTGACTCCTGTTTTCGTTTGGAAGACAATTTGATATCAGCATGTATATTTCTGAAGCTCAAGTGAAACACATATGTGTTTGCTTATCGTGACGCGGGACTGTGGACAGTAGGGTATACCTGGCTTGGACATAGTTTCTGTAACTTGTATGTATCTGCTGGGTTCGGAACATTACTGGTGAACCGGGTGTACTTTCTTTTTAGTAGGATTTGCCTGATAAGGGCGTGAAATATGTCACATTGTTATCACTTACTTGTCGTTTTTACAAGTTTGCCAAGTTTTAACTTTTTCATTCATGTTTATACTGTCTTTTACGTTTCTTCTGAGCTGTAGGGAACCATGTTTGATCGCCAGTCTGCCTGGCGCGGCTATTGTTCACTTTCTATGTGTGAGATACCGCAAGACTACCGAGATGTTGTTTACGATATCAACCGACGCGGCGACGACGTCAGAGGTTAATACCATGTACATCATCTTGTTACTCACGCAATATTGTAACATACACACAAAGTGGGAAAAACAAGTGACTCTTTAAGTTGGGATAACAGTACTTCCAAAGTCTGCCTCAAGATCAAATACACGTGACTTTGCAAAGACTGATTACAGCCTGGCCGGGGCCCTGCTAAATGGCTTCACTGTATGTATGATAAGGATTCCCCTGCCTGTTAGACTAAACAAGATAATTCTGAATTGCCATTACGTTGAACGACCCGATTCGTTCAATTCAAAGTCCACAGCAGTACCGACGTAAGATAGAATAAGGTGTGAATATAAAAAAATCATCTTACCTAGTTCTTGAAATACGAAGAGCAAAACGGTTGCCTTGTATTGTCGAAATGAAGAAATCTCCCGCACAACAAAAGCCTCCTTCTTCAATATTGAACTTGAAGTGTCCGGATCAGAAATGAAAATTTTGTTGAACTTCACGATACGTTTCTCCGGAAATTAACCAACGGGTTTTGATACAGTGAATAATTGCTCTAAAGCAGTAACACTGTATGTAGTCGGTTGTCTGCTAGATTAAGGTGTTAGTGTTGCCCTATTAATAAAGGATGTATCACGTGCTTTGTAGCTAATCATTTAACTAAGTGATATTCGCAATTACGTTCATGACATATCGCATGTATCAATCATCCGTAACACATACTGTTGACTTAAAGTGGCACGAACTGAGTTCATACAGTTTTTTCGCAGGTGAAAATACCAACATAAAGCCACAACTAAACTACTCCAGTGTAATAGTATTGTCAATGCATGCCTTCTATATTATTAATCAATTGTCTTCTGCGAAGGGATAAAAAGTAAAGAGGGTTTTGTGGTGTGAGGGTCAGCAATCTCTAATAGTTTGGCCACACAACTCAGAACATTTAAATATGTACTGTGTAGGGATAATTTAGTGTAGCGGTACTGTGGTGTGACGGTCAGCAATCTCTATGAGGATGGCCACACAACTCAGACCTTTTAAATATGTACTGTGTAGGGATAAAAGTAAAGAGGGTTTTGTGGTGTGAGGGTCAGCAATCTCTAATAGTTTGGCCACACAACTCAGACCTGTAAAATATGTACTGTGTATAGGGATATAAAGTGTAGAGGGTTTTGTGGTGTGTCTGTGTCAGACATAAGCTGTTGACAGATCACCATCATCAATTTTAACCAAGTGTCAGGTAGTATTTGTCAGACACATAATGTTGTTCTATTCTACCATACCTCATAGTATATGTAGTTATTTGAAGTGGCAATTTGCATCAAATATGTGACCTCCACGAATAGGTTAACTGTCAGTATGAGTGTGTTTCAATGTAGTGATCTCTTGGTTCTATTAATAATGTATGGGGTAATGTTACTGTGCGGAATATATCTCCAGAGAGCTAACATACATTCAAGGTCAGTCCAGTGGATAGAACACATTGCTACAGTCCTTGTATAAATATACTCTGAAGAGAAAAATAGAGAAGTACATTTGTTCTACAACTGGATTTGAGAACAATGCACATCTCCTCAAATTGTCAAAAGCTTAAAAACATTCTTTTCCGCTAATACAACCATTCGTTACATAATGGTTTTCAATTCGACTTGAAACAGTTTATATTTAACTGGTCAATACCAAATGTCTTGATATACAAAAGATTGCCACCTTATTTACATATCAAGCACGGGTCAATACCAAATGTCTTGATAAACAAGAGAATGCCATCTTATTTACATGTCATATTAATTTAAGCACTAGTCAATACCAAATGTTTTGATATACAAAAGATTGCCATCTTATTTACATATCATATTCATTTTAGCAATCACCCTTTATTGTTTTCTCTTTATTATAGACCTTGAGGAGCATGGAGATGTTACTCATAAGGGAACTAGGTGAAAATGCATAAGCAACGGTCATAGACCTTGACAACAGTTCCAAAGTGTAGATGAACGACGAAGACGAGATGGAATAAACATTGAATTCTCTATTTTCTCTTGTTTAACCAATGTCTGTGTCACACACAAGCTAATCACATTGACGTCCATTCTGCTAACCGAATATCGGCTTATATATGTCATGCACACAATGTACATTGTGTATTGTTAGTATGCACACTACGAACTTTCGTGATAGATCTTAATAGTTGTTACAGATGGATATAATTTCTATATTTTCACCATTACAGTTGCTCTAAAATATGTCCATCAAACGAACACTATTGTTGCCTGGCCCTAGTGTTCCTCTTTGATTTGTCAACATTTTATAAAAAAAAATTGAGTTATTAGAACAGTTTTGCTTGTCATAAATAAAATGTATATGTCGTCCTTGTTACAACCATATATGTAACACATTGCTATTTTTATTTACAATGATATACACATTGCTATTTGTATATTCACAAAGACACAATTACGAAATTTGAAGCTACAACATTGCACTTTTTGACTTTCTGCGATAATATCTATATTCGTCTGAAAGTTTAACATTTTGAATAAAAGATTAGGGAGAGCCTTCCCCGACAAAGAGATTTTTATATGATAACAATCTAAAATCGGACATTTAATAAAAAACTTAAAGATATTGAGAGAGGGCTTCCCACAACGAAGCGTTTCTATCTAATATTATCGACAATATCAGCTAAATATCTAACACTTTGAATATCTTTTTGACTGACTACTCAGATGAGGGCGGGCTTTTCCCGACCGACAAAGCGTTTTTATTCGACAGTATCGTCTAAAAATCGAACCCTTTGAATGACTTACACAGATTTGAGGTTGAGGTCTGGCCTTCCACGACAAAGAGTTTTTATCCGATAGTATCATCTAAAAATCTAATATTGTTAAAAACTTAGACTACACAGAAGATAGAGGGTATTTCCCGACAAGATTTTCTGTAACCATCGTAAATATTTTACCTTTATCGATAATCCGGTCATGAAATTTTGTGCAATGTCGCGCTTGCATGAGTTCAGCATTCCCGTTAATTTCTTTTATCTCACAGGTTGCAGTATAGAGAATGCAAGTATTAAATAAGTAATCAAAACAATGCTTCTGTTTTTACTTGTATCCTATACTTCCAGTCTACTTCTGTTTGTTATGTCGACAGCTTTTTTGTTAGTCTGTAAGGTACGCCGTGACGGGACGCCCTCACACATCGGCCAAACCCTCCTTGAGAGGAGGTCGGTAAGGGCAGAACGTCACGACGTATCTTACAGTCTACTTTTTTGTGTGTAACATTCATCAGGAAATCGTTTTTTCAAAATAACGTGAGTTCTATTCGTGGTCGTATGCATGTAGGTACAGTGATGCACTCAATATCTATTGGGATCGTGTCCGTAGAGTGACGCTGTCTGGTAAATGTGGACTATATGGCGTAAATCATCACTTATATTGACACCAAATGTCCATTTTAAAAGATAAAAAAATGAACATGTGGAAAGGGGACTAACATTATTTTCTGAAGTCATTACTAGAGGGCGCTACACTAGGAGAAATGTTTTCTTGATTTCATTGAATTTCTTTGGGATGTTATCATACAGTCGTTGGTGGCGCTGTTTATAAGAAAAATAATTGCGATCATTTCATTTGAATTCATTTTTGTTTTCCACTTACTCTCGGCTATTCAGCTCACCACTGATGGATCGCTTGTTGGCCGGGGTAGACTGGTGGTGGATAGTCTTAGTAACCGAGACTGTATACACAGTTGCCACTTGGACAACCAACACAAATGTGTTCGCTTTAAGTGGTTGCCATTACCAAAAACCTTAGACAATCCGGACAATAATGTGATGTAATGCTACACGTGACCTATGAAAAAACTGGTGAGGTATATGAGCCAATTAGTTTTTATACCTATATTTGATTCAATACAAATTCTGCAATGTTCAGAGTATCATATCGGATATGTAATAGGTATTCTCTGTTACATACACACATATGAATGTCAGTATGATCTTCTCGAACAAGAATGTGCATGAGTCATAAATGACATATTCTTATTAATAATACGTCTGGACATATTGTTCGTAACAGGGGACATATACTCATGAATGTTTGCACTCCCACACATAAATATCCCGAACAAGAATATGTATGAGTTATACAAACATATTCTTATTCATAATACTATTCCAGCGTATTCAGGCTTCCATATTGGGTTTGCCTAAATATTCTTTGCAAAATACTTTAGGGAATATGAGAATGAATATGTATGTCAATTTACCCAACATATTCACTTTAAAATACTACGCATATGCAATATTCCGAAATATTCCGTAATATTCACACTGGCATACGTAAGCATACAGAGATATAAGAATATTTCAGCATACTTCTGGCATACATAAAGTATTGCTGACATATGCTTGTTCGCATAGTACTGAATATGCAGCATTTGGTGCAGTGCGTGTTAAACTTGTAATGAAAAGATGTGGCACTTGGAACTAGCTACCTGCTTGAAATTCTATTACAAATAATTATATGATATATAACATACGGCATATGTATGCGAAATGACCGATATGTATTTATGCCGTGTAATATGTTGGTAACACAAATTGGAAAGTGATATTGAAAGTAAACTACATATTCCACGAAAGGTTAGTTATTTGATGGTTGCATACTGACGCATATTTTATACGACAAAATAAAATTCTTCAGGTGCTGGTTTGAATGCCTTCTTTTTTCGATGGTAATTTGACTTATCAGTTAATTTGACTTATCAAACAAGAATCCATATTCGCTTTTGTGCATTGTTAATTTACTGGCGTCAAGCCTGAATGCGCTATATTGAAAAACGTCATCATCTTAACATAAGTCAATAATATTCCTGCATATATGTTTACAGTAGATACATTTTCACATTGTTTGTCATACTATGTTTTAGTTGTGTAATACAAATTTTCATCTAGTTTAATGCAATGCTCTTTCTTTTCACATGCGTATCGGTAAACGTATGCATACTATCGTTAAAAATTGAATAGCTAGCATTTCAGTCAACAGAACTCAACACAAAGTGTGTTTAAAACGATGATGTGACTCCTGTTTTCGTTTGGAAGACAATTTGATATCAGCATGTATATTTCTGAAGCTCAAGTGAAACACATATGTGTTTGCTTATCGTGACGCGGGACTGTGGACAGTAGGGTATACCTGGCTTGGACATAGTTTCTGTAACTTGTGTGTATCTGCTGGGTTCGGAACATTACTGGTGAACCGGGTGTACTTTCTTTTTAGTAGGATTTGCCTGATAAGGGCGTGAAATATGTCACATTGTTATCACTTACTTGTCGTTTTTACAAGTTTGCCAAGTTTTAACTTTTTCATTCATGTTTATACTGTCTTTTACGTTTCTTCTGAGCTGTAGGGAACCATGTTTGATCGCCAGTCTGCCTGGCGCGGCTATTGTTCACTTTCTATGTGTGAGATACCGCAAGACTACCGAGATGTTGTTTACGATATCAACCGACGCGGCGACGACGTCAGAGGTTAATACCATGTACATCATCTTGTTACTCACGCAATATTGTAACATACACACAAAGTGGGAAAAACAAGTGACTCTTTAAGTTGGGATAACAGTACTTCCAAAGTCTGCCTCAAGATCAAATACACGTGACTTTGCAAAGACTGATTACAGCCTGGCCGGGGCCCTGCTAAATGGCTTCACTGTATGTATGATAAGGATTCCCCTGCCTGTTAGACTAAACAAGATAATTCTGAATTGCCATTACGTTGAACGACCCGATTCGTTCAATTCAAAGTCCACAGCAGTACCGACGTAAGATAGAATAAGGTGTGAATATAAAAAAATCATCTTACCTAGTTCTTGAAATACGAAGAGCAAAACGGTTGCCTTGTATTGTCGAAATGAAGAAATCTCCCGCACAACAAAAGCCTCCTTCTTCAATATTGAACTTGAAGTGTCCGGATCAGAAATGAAAATTTTGTTGAACTTCACGATACGTTTCTCCGGAAATTAACCAACGGGTTTTGATACAGTGAATAATTGCTCTAAAGCAGTAACACTGTATGTAGTCGGTTGTCTGCTAGATTAAGGTGTTAGTGTTGCCCTATTAATAAAGGATGTATCACGTGCTTTGTAGCTAATCATTTAACTAAGTGATATTCGCAATTACGTTCATGACATATCGCATGTATCAATCATCCGTAACACATACTGTTGACTTAAAGTGGCACGAACTGAGTTCATACAGTTTTTTCGCAGGTGAAAATACCAACATAAAGCCACAACTAAACTACTCCAGTGTAATAGTATTGTCAATGCATGCCTTCTATATTATTAATCAATTGTCTTCTGGCATTGTTAGCAGAGTTAATTGCATCGTAAGGATGTCATCGGAGCGTTTATTATATGATATATCTTACTACTAGCTTTGAGTTCAGTCAATTGCAATAAATGGTTAAGTGTACTTCAGCAAGTACAGTTCTATGAGTACATTTCAAGTCTCACCTATATAATACAACAACATACAAACTTGCACTCAACTCGATTGAAGTGAAAGCCAGGTGCCGGCCACATAGACGGAGTGGCGATTATTCAAGAAAACAATTACAAACAAGGTTCGATTACAATGAACAAGTAAATACTTCCCGAACTGCTAACCGACAGTTGCTATGGTAACGACTACATACGTAAATCTAGTGATATAATTACAGGAGGTTGACAGTCTTATGGTTAGTAGTTGTATACCGTTGGGATGCAAAACACACAAAAAGAACCCTCCGACTTGCACAATCGCCGCCAAGGAAAAACCAGAATGATGTAAAAAACCTTGTATATTAAGGTAAACAAAATTCTCTGGAAACCTGTGTCCGTGGCCTTGCGACTTGTAGCGGGTGGAGAATGTCGGACCTCATTCGATTTTACATAGATCTACGCAATATAATAAAATACATGAAAGTACACAGTACAAAAATTAGAACTGGAACGTCGAAGGGATACAGAATGAAATGTGTCCATCTACGAAGAGAGCACTGACTAGACTGCCAGTTCGTCCTAAACCAACGCCCAACACACATGGTCACTCCACACGTGGCCGTCACCTTTAAGCCTCTATTTGCTCAATGTCAATATTATATTTAGGCGAAACGTTGAGACATTAATTTACCGCTATACTACGTACCGCGGGAAATACTAAATATACAGCAAAAAGTACGCCCTAAACAGTATAAACTCATTTTGTGCCCCTTGAAATCTAGACATAATTGCAGACATGTGTCACGATGGGGATTCCTCCTTTTGCGTCTGTAAGGGGTAGACTGAAATTCCTTTATAAAGCCGGAATGCAATATTTAGTGTATTTATATCGAAAAGAAGATATCCTGTGAATAATGTTGACTAACAAGGCATCAAACCACCAGATTCATAAACGAAAAGATATTGTGTTCCTCTTCAAAGCTTGGTTTCTAGTTCTGTGAAGAAAACCAAGCTCTGTCATACTATAAAAGACAGCAGTTATTGTCATGTGAAGGTGTCCTCTTGTAATGGAATGGTATGAATATATCAAGTTCGGCCAGCTGTTGAACTCTGGTGAACACTGGTTGTTATATTTCTGTTTTCCGTTTACTTCATTGAAGCGTGTAAATGTATATTTAAGCGATAAACCACCCCCTGGGGATGGTATACCACTCGGTTTTGACCAGTGAACTCAATATATGCACTCGCTATCGCTCGTGCATATATTTCGTGGTATATTTCGTGCATATATTTCCCACTGAATATCGTGAGTGGTTTACCCAGTCCTAACCAGGAAAATGTTTGTGCTATCCACTAAACCAACAATTCATTTTGATGTGCACAGTGTGTGTTACCTAGAAAATACTATAAAAACATGCATTGCCCATTCCCCCACAATTCCATGTTTTCCCCTCCCACTGTATCAAAATCAGGATCTCCCTGCCACAATTCTTCTTCTTTTATTCCCCTACCACTACGGATCGAATAAAATTGCCTGTTTACTAAAACAACTATTTGCAAGGACAGCTTGAAGTTCGTTGACTGCACCTATAATTTTCTAGTCCGGATTTTAACCGTGCGTAGGAACGGATGATATACGAGTTTTGACTGGCCTGTCTATTTCTTTATCTCTGTCTGTCTGTCTGTCTGTCTGTCTGTCTGTCTGTCTGTCTGTCTGTCTGTCTGTCTGTCTGTCTGTCTGTCTGTCTGTCTGTATTTCAGTCAATAGAACTCAACAACTTTTTTCTTGTATAAAATGATGATTTGGCTCCTCTTTCCCTTTGGAAGACAATTCAATAGCAGCATGTATATTTCTGAAGGTCAAGTTAAACTTATTTATGTTTGCTTATCGTGAGGCCTGACTTTGGACAGTAGAGTATGCCTGGCTTGGACATAGCTTCTGTAACTTGTGAGTTCGAGTATCTGCTGGGGTCGGAACATTACTGGTGAACCGGGTTTATTTTCATTTGAGTAGGCTCTGCCTAATAAAGGCTTGAATACCACAACTACTCTTAATTTAAAATATAATATTGTTATCATCTAATTGCCCTTTTTAACAAACTTGCCCAGTTTTGTCTTTTTCATTCGTGTGTATTCCGTCGTTTACATATCTTGTGAGCTGTAGCGAACCACGCTTGATCGCCAGCCTGCCTGTCGCGGCTATTGTTCATATTTGTATTCTATGTTTGAGATATCGCAAGACTACCGATATGTTGTCCATGCTATCAACCGACGACGAAGTCTGAGGTTGATATCATGTACAACATCTAGTTACTCACACGGTATTTTAACATACACACAAAGTGAGAAAACAGGTCATTTCTTAGTTGGTACAACAATTAATACTTTACGAAAATATTATTGAATAAGCTTGGATTAGACAGGCTGGTGACCCATTGCTGAGTCGAGTTTAAACGAGAGAAATGGTCCGAGATATGTTGACTGGCGTTTTTAACCCTTAAGGCAAAGCAAATGAAAACCGTGTGCCTGGAATTATACGAAGGTTCATTACAGTCAACAGGTAAGTTGTGTCTTGGAGTAATTCACTTGTTGAGTAACTTCCTAGTGATAAACTGGTAAAAATTTGAATTGAGTTGGTGTGTTTGACAAGCAATACTTTGATATATTTTCACCTGTCGCGAAATGTGTGATTGTGTGAAACAAGCCAATTAATTTATAGAGAACCAAAGACAACGGTACCCAGGATTACACAAGAAATAATTTAATCGTGTTAAACTTGCAATGAAAAGATGTGGCACTTGGAACTAGCTACCTGCTTGAAATTCTATTACAAATAATTATATGATATATAACATACGGCATATGTATGCGAAATGACCGATGTTTATTTATGCCGTGTAATATGTTGGTAACACTAATTGGAAAGTGATATTGAAAGTAAACTACATATTCCACGAAAGGTTAGTTATTTGATGGTTGCACTCTGACAAATGTTTTATACGACAAAATAAAATTCTTCAGGTGCTGGTTTGAATGCCTTCTTTTTTCGATGGTAGATCAGTTTACCAGTCTGAGGGACAGCAAAGGGATGATATCATGACCGTACCAACTCAGTGGGAAAATCGAGACACGATGGCAGAGATGGCCCGATACGAAGTTACACGTATATGTATCCTATACTATTGAGAGATTGGATGGTTGTATATATCGTCTCCCCCCCACCCCACAAAATAAATATACATCACCCAAGTGTGGAGTTACCCTCGAAAATATCAACCTCTGAAGCTATTACTCTAAATATATATAAAGATATATAATATATATAATAATATATAATATATATTATAATGAAAGATTCTTTCAGTACTCTTGTTCCGAGTCAATAGATGCATATAAGATTTTAAGATAATTTATAATGTCTATTTAACACATCGGAAACAAATCCAAAACAAGCCTCATATCAACTCATCATATAATATAATATACAGCGTCCTAATCAGTATTGAATTGAATGATAAAAATACCATTTCTGCGGTAATCTTAAACATCGGCAACATACTTTGCAAAATTTTGAAAGTTGAAATATACATTACTGTGAGTGATATTTAATTGGCCATATACTCATATCCCAAATTTGTATCAATTGACTTATCAAACAAGAATCCATATTCGCTTTTGTGCATTGTTAATTTACTGGCGTCAAGCCTGAATGCGCTATATTGAAAAACGTCATCATCTTAACATAAGTCAATAATATTCCTGCATATATGTTTACAGTAGATACATTTTCACATTGTTTGTCATACTATGTTTTAGTTGTGTAATACAAATTTTCATCTAGTTTAATGCAATGCTCTTTCTTTTCACATGCGTATCGGTAAACGTATGCATACTATCGTTAAAAATTGAATAGCTAGCATTTCAGTCAACAGAACTCAACACAAAGTGTGTTTAAAACGATGATGTGACTCCTGTTTTCGTTTGGAAGACAATTTGATATCAGCATGTATATTTCTGAAGCTCAAGTGAAACACATATGTGTTTGCTTATCGTGACGCGGGACTGTGGACAGTAGGGTATACCTGGCTTGGACATAGTTTCTGTAACTTGTGTGTATCTGCTGGGTTCGGAACATTACTGGTGAACCGGGTGTACTTTCTTTTTAGTAGGATTTGCCTGATAAGGGCGTGAAATATGTCACATTGTTATCACTTACTTGTCGTTTTTACAAGTTTGCCAAGTTTTAACTTTTTCATTCATGTTTATACTGTCTTTTACGTTTCTTCTGAGCTGTAGGGAACCATGTTTGATCGCCAGTCTGCCTGGCGCGGCTATTGTTCACTTTCTATGTGTGAGATACCGCAAGACTACCGAGATGTTGTTTACGATATCAACCGACGCGGCGACGACGTCAGAGGTTAATACCATGTACATCATCTTGTTACTCACGCAATATTGTAACATACACACAAAGTGGGAAAAACAAGTGACTCTTTAAGTTGGGATAACAGTACTTCCAAAGTCTGCCTCAAGATCAAATACACGTGACTTTGCAAAGACTGATTACAGCCTGGCCGGGGCCCTGCTAAATGGCTTCACTGTATGTATGATAAGGATTCCCCTGCCTGTTAGACTAAACAAGATAATTCTGAATTGCCATTACGTTGAACGACCCGATTCGTTCAATTCAAAGTCCACAGCAGTACCGACGTAAGATAGAATAAGGTGTGAATATAAAAAAATCATCTTACCTAGTTCTTGAAATACGAAGAGCAAAACGGTTGCCTTGTATTGTCGAAATGAAGAAATCTCCCGCACAACAAAAGCCTCCTTCTTCAATATTGAACTTGAAGTGTCCGGATCAGAAATGAAAATTTTGTTGAACTTCACGATACGTTTCTCCGGAAATTAACCAACGGGTTTTGATACAGTGAATAATTGCTCTAAAGCAGTAACACTGTATGTAGTCGGTTGTCTGCTAGATTAAGGTGTTAGTGTTGCCCTATTAATAAAGGATGTATCACGTGCTTTGTAGCTAATCATTTAACTAAGTGATATTCGCAATTACGTTCATGACATATCGCATGTATCAATCATCCGTAACACATACTGTTGACTTAAAGTGGCACGAACTGAGTTCATACAGTTTTTTCGCAGGTGAAAATACCAACATAAAGCCACAACTAAACTACTCCAGTGTAATAGTATTGTCAATGCATGCCTTCTATATTATTAATCAATTGTCTTCTGGCATTGTTAGCAGAGTTAATTGCATCGTAAGGATGTCATCGGAGCGTTTATTATATGATATATCTTACTACTAGCTTTGAGTTCAGTCAATTGCAATAAATGGTTAAGTGTACTTCAGCAAGTACAGTTCTATGAGTACATTTCAAGTCTCACCTATATAATACAACAACATACAAACTTGCACTCAACTCGATTGAAGTGAAAGCCAGGTGCCGGCCACATAGACGGAGTGGCGATTATTCAAGAAAACAATTACAAACAAGGTTCGATTACAATGAACAAGTAAATACTTCCCGAACTGCTAACCGACAGTTGCTATGGTAACGACTACATACGTAAATCTAGTGATATAATTACAGGAGGTTGACAGTCTTATGGTTAGTAGTTGTATACCGTTGGGATGCAAAACACACAAAAAGAACCCTCCGACTTGCACAATCGCCGCCAAGGAAAAACCAGAATGATGTAAAAAACCTTGTATATTAAGGTAAACAAAATTCTCTGGAAACCTGTGTCCGTGGCCTTGCGACTTGTAGCGGGTGGAGAATGTCGGACCTCATTCGATTTTACATAGATCTACGCAATATAATAAAATACATGAAAGTACACAGTACAAAAATTAGAACTGGAACGTCGAAGGGATACAGAATGAAATGTGTCCATCTACGAAGAGAGCACTGACTAGACTGCCAGTTCGTCCTAAACCAACGCCCAACACACATGGTCACTCCACACGTGGCCGTCACCTTTAAGCCTCTATTTGCTCAATGTCAATATTATATTTAGGCGAAACGTTGAGACATTAATTTACCGCTATACTACGTACCGCGGGAAATACTAAATATACAGCAAAAAGTACGCCCTAAACAGTATAAACTCATTTTGTGCCCCTTTAAATCTAGACATAATTGCAGACATGTGTCACGATGGGGATTCCTCCTTTTGCGTCTGTAAGGGGCAGACTGAAATTCCTTTGTAAAGCCGGAATGCAATATTTAGTGTATTTATATCGAAAAGAAGATATCCTGTGAATAATGTTGACTAACAAGGCATCAAACCACCAGATTCATAAACGAAAAGATATTGTGTTCCTCTTCAAAGCTTGGTTTCTAGTTCTGTGAAGAAAACCAAGCTCTGTCATACTATAAAAGACAGCAGTTATTGTCATGTGAAGGTGTCCTCTTGTAATGGAATGGTATGAATATATCAAGTTCGGCCAGCTGTTGAACTCTGGTGAACACTGGTTGTTATATTTCTGTTTTCCGTTTACTTCATTGAAGCGTGTAAATGTATATTTAAGCGATAAACCACCCCCTGGGGATGGTATACCACTCGGTTTTGACCAGTGAACTCAATATATGCACTCGCTATCGCTCGTGCATATATTTCGTGGTATATTTCGTGCATATATTTCCCACTGAATATCGTGAGTGGTTTACCCAGTCCTAACCAGGAAAATGTTTGTGCTATCCACTAAACCAACAATTCATTTTGATGTGCACAGTGTGTGTTACCTAGAAAATACTATAAAACATGCATTGCCCATTCCCCCACAATTCCATGTTTTCCCCTCCCACTGTATCAAAATCAGGATCTCCCTGCCACAATTCTTCTTCTTTTATTCCCCTACCACTACGGATCGAATAAAATTGCCTGTTTACTAAAACAACTATTTGCAAGGACAGCTTGAAGTTCGTTGACTGCACCTATAATTTTCTAGTCCGGATTTTAACCGTGCGTAGGAACGGATGATATACGAGTTTTGACTGGCCTGTCTATTTCTTTATCTCTGTCTGTCTGTCTGTCTGTCTGTCTGTCTGTCTGTCTGTCTGTCTGTCTGTCTGTCTGTCTGTCTGTCTGTCTGTCTGTCTGTATTTCAGTCAATAGAACTCAACAACTTTTTTCTTGTATAAAATGATGATTTGGCTCCTCTTTCCCTTTGGAAGACAATTCAATAGCAGCATGTATATTTCTGAAGGTCAAGTTAAACTTATTTATGTTTGCTTATCGTGAGGCCTGACTTTGGACAGTAGAGTATGCCTGGCTTGGACATAGCTTCTGTAACTTGTGAGTTCGAGTATCTGCTGGGGTCGGAACATTACTGGTGAACCGGGTTTATTTTCATTTGAGTAGGCTCTGCCTAATAAAGGCTTGAATACCACAACTACTCTTAATTTAAAATATAATATTGTTATCATCTAATTGCCCTTTTTAACAAACTTGCCCAGTTTTGTCTTTTTCATTCGTGTGTATTCCGTCGTTTACATATCTTGTGAGCTGTAGCGAACCACGCTTGATCGCCAGCCTGCCTGTCGCGGCTATTGTTCATATTTGTATTCTATGTTTGAGATATCGCAAGACTACCGATATGTTGTCCATGCTATCAACCGACGACGAAGTCTGAGGTTGATATCATGTACAACATCTAGTTACTCACACGGTATTTTAACATACACACAAAGTGAGAAAACAGGTCATTTCTTAGTTGGTACAACAATTAATACTTTACGAAAATATTATTGAATAAGCTTGGATTAGACAGGCTGGTGACCCATTGCTGAGTCGAGTTTAAACGAGAGAAATGGTCCGAGATATGTTGACTGGCGTTTTTAACCCTTAAGGCAAAGCAAATGAAAACCGTGTGCCTGGAATTATACGAAGGTTCATTACAGTCAACAGGTAAGTTGTGTCTTGGAGTAATTCACTTGTTGAGTAACTTCCTAGTGATAAACTGGTAAAAATTTGAATTGAGTTGGTGTGTTTGACAAGCAATACTTTGATATATTTTCACCTGTCGCGAAATGTGTGATTGTGTGAAACAAGCCAATTAATTTATAGAGAACCAAAGACAACGGTACCCAGGATTACACAAGAAATAATTTAATCGTGTTAAACTTGCAATGAAAAGATGTGGCACTTGGAACTAGCTACCTGCTTGAAATTCTATTACAAATAATTATATGATATATAACATACGGCATATGTATGCGAAATGACCGATGTTTATTTATGCCGTGTAATATGTTGGTAACACTAATTGGAAAGTGATATTGAAAGTAAACTACATATTCCACGAAAGGTTAGTTATTTGATGGTTGCACTCTGACAAATGTTTTATACGACAAAATAAAATTCTTCAGGTGCTGGTTTGAATGCCTTCTTTTTTCGATGGTAGATCAGTTTACCAGTCTGAGGGACAGCAAAGGGATGATATCATGACCGTACCAACTCAGTGGGAAAATCGAGACACGATGGCAGAGATGGCCCGATACGAAGTTACACGTATATGTATCCTATACTATTGAGAGATTGGATGGTTGTATATATCGTCTCCCCCCCCACCCCACAAAATAAATATACATCACCCAAGTGTGGAGTTACCCTCGAAAATATCAACCTCTGAATCTATTACTCTAAATATATATAAAGATATATAATATATATAATAATATATAATATATATTATAATGAAAGATTCTTTCAATACTCTTGTTCCGAGTCAATAGATGCATATAAGATTTTAAGATAATTTATAATGTCTATTTAACACATCGGAAACAAATCCAAAACAAGCCTCATATCAACTCATCATATAATATAATATACAGCGTCCTAATCAGTATTGAATTGAATGATAAAAATACCATTTCTGCGGTAATCTTAAACATCGGCAACATACTTTGCAAAATTTTGAAAGTTGAAATATACATTACTGTGAGTGATATTTAATTGGCCATATACTCATATCCCAAATTTGTATCAATTGACTTATCAAACAAGAATCCATATTCGCTTTTGTGCATTGTTAATTTACTGGCGTCAAGCCTGAATGCGCTATATTGAAAAACGTCATCATCTTAACATAAGTCAATAATATTCCTGCATATATGTTTACAGTAGATACATTTTCACATTGTTTGTCATACTATGTTTTAGTTGTGTAATACAAATTTTCATCTAGTTTAATGCAATGCTCTTTCTTTTCACATGCGTATCGGTAAACGTATGCATACTATCGTTAAAAATTGAATAGCTAGCATTTCAGTCAACAGAACTCAACACAAAGTGTGTTTAAAACGATGATGTGACTCCTGTTTTCGTTTGGAAGACAATTTGATATCAGCATGTATATTTCTGAAGCTCAAGTGAAACACATATGTGTTTGCTTATCGTGACGCGGGACTGTGGACAGTAGGGTATACCTGGCTTGGACATAGTTTCTGTAACTTGTGTGTATCTGCTGGGTTCGGAACATTACTGGTGAACCGGGTGTACTTTCTTTTTAGTAGGATTTGCCTGATAAGGGCGTGAAATATGTCACATTGTTATCACTTACTTGTCGTTTTTACAAGTTTGCCAAGTTTTAACTTTTTCATTCATGTTTATACTGTCTTTTACGTTTCTTCTGAGCTGTAGGGAACCATGTTTGATCGCCAGTCTGCCTGGCGCGGCTATTGTTCACTTTCTATGTGTGAGATACCGCAAGACTACCGAGATGTTGTTTACGATATCAACCGACGCGGCGACGACGTCAGAGGTTAATACCATGTACATCATCTTGTTACTCACGCAATATTGTAACATACACACAAAGTGGGAAAAACAAGTGACTCTTTAAGTTGGGATAACAGTACTTCCAAAGTCTGCCTCAAGATCAAATACACGTGACTTTGCAAAGACTGATTACAGCCTGGCCGGGGCCCTGCTAAATGGCTTCACTGTATGTATGATAAGGATTCCCCTGCCTGTTAGACTAAACAAGATAATTCTGAATTGCCATTACGTTGAACGACCCGATTCGTTCAATTCAAAGTCCACAGCAGTACCGACGTAAGATAGAATAAGGTGTGAATATAAAAAAATCATCTTACCTAGTTCTTGAAATACGAAGAGCAAAACGGTTGCCTTGTATTGTCGAAATGAAGAAATCTCCCGCACAACAAAAGCCTCCTTCTTCAATATTGAACTTGAAGTGTCCGGATCAGAAATGAAAATTTTGTTGAACTTCACGATACGTTTCTCCGGAAATTAACCAACGGGTTTTGATACAGTGAATAATTGCTCTAAAGCAGTAACACTGTATGTAGTCGGTTGTCTGCTAGATTAAGGTGTTAGTGTTGCCCTATTAATAAAGGATGTATCACGTGCTTTGTAGCTAATCATTTAACTAAGTGATATTCGCAATTACGTTCATGACATATCGCATGTATCAATCATCCGTAACACATACTGTTGACTTAAAGTGGCACGAACTGAGTTCATACAGTTTTTTCGCAGGTGAAAATACCAACATAAAGCCACAACTAAACTACTCCAGTGTAATAGTATTGTCAATGCATGCCTTCTATATTATTAATCAATTGTCTTCTGGCATTGTTAGCAGAGTTAATTGCATCGTAAGGATGTCATCGGAGCGTTTATTATATGATATATCTTACTACTAGCTTTGAGTTCAGTCAATTGCAATAAATGGTTAAGTGTACTTCAGCAAGTACAGTTCTATGAGTACATTTCAAGTCTCACCTATATAATACAACAACATACAAACTTGCACTCAACTCGATTGAAGTGAAAGCCAGGTGCCGGCCACATAGACGGAGTGGCGATTATTCAAGAAAACAATTACAAACAAGGTTCGATTACAATGAACAAGTAAATACTTCCCGAACTGCTAACCGACAGTTGCTATGGTAACGACTACATACGTAAATCTAGTGATATAATTACAGGAGGTTGACAGTCTTATGGTTAGTAGTTGTATACCGTTGGGATGCAAAACACACAAAAAGAACCCTCCGACTTGCACAATCGCCGCCAAGGAAAAACCAGAATGATGTAAAAAACCTTGTATATTAAGGTAAACAAAATTCTCTGGAAACCTGTGTCCGTGGCCTTGCGACTTGTAGCGGGTGGAGAATGTCGGACCTCATTCGATTTTACATAGATCTACGCAATATAATAAAATACATGAAAGTACACAGTACAAAAATTAGAACTGGAACGTCGAAGGGATACAGAATGAAATGTGTCCATCTACGAAGAGAGCACTGACTAGACTGCCAGTTCGTCCTAAACCAACGCCCAACACACATGGTCACTCCACACGTGGCCGTCACCTTTAAGCCTCTATTTGCTCAATGTCAATATTAAATTTAGGCGAAACGTTGAGACATTAATTTACCGCTATACTACGTACCGCGGGAAATACTAAATATACAGCAAAAAGTACGCCCTAAACAGTATAAACTCATTTTGTGCCCCTTTAAATCTAGACATAATTGCAGACATGTGTCACGATGGGGATTCCTCCTTTTGCGTCTGTAAGGGGCAGACTGAAATTCCTTTATAAAGCCGGAATGCAATATTTAGTGTATTTATATCGAAAAGAAGATATCCTGTGAATAATGTTGACTAACAAGGCATCAAACCACCAGATTCATAAACGAAAAGATATTGTGTTCCTCTTCAAAGCTTGGTTTCTAGTTCTGTGAAGAAAACCAAGCTCTGTCATACTATAAAAGACAGCAGTTATTGTCATGTGAAGGTGTCCTCTTGTAATGGAATGGTATGAATATATCAAGTTCGGCCAGCTGTTGAACTCTGGTGAACACTGGTTGCTATATTTCTGTTTTCCGTTTACTTCATTGAAGCGTGTAAATGTATATTTAAGCAATAAACCACCCCCTGGGGATGGTATACCAAGAGGTTTTGACCAGTGAACTCAATATATGCACGAGCGATAGCGAGTGCATATATTGAGTTCACTGGTCAAAACCGAGTGGTATACCATCCCCAGGGGGTGGTTTATCGCTATTATATTATACTAGTATATTGAAAATATCGGAAACAAGATAAGAACTAACGTTTTCTCGTTTCATATGCGCCTCTGTGTCTAATTTGCATAACAATAACGCTGCTTTTCAAGACAGCTGATCTTGGCCTCAATATGAACGTCGTGCAGCGACTGGATTTATTTTATCTGCTCGTCGTTTCTAGGGATAATCTGTACATTGATCGGCTCATTAAAAGTGCACAGTGATGAATAAACAACCTGTTTGACTCAAGGTATAAACTTGAAGTGGTTTATTGAATACAGCGTGCTTCGATCGTTCCCGGCCGAATTCGTGACTCGGTGAAGTGATAGACAGGTTGATATTTACAATGTATTTATATTACTGGAAGTTACGTCAGTAGATTTTCGGGTTCGAGGATTTCCCTCTCGGATTGATGACTGATACTCTAGGACAGGATCCCAGACAAATTTCTATTTAGATTAATGGTAAGTCGGCCAGTGTAAGCTCTTTCACTTGCTTCATTTTTATGACAGGACAGGACAGCTCACCAATGTTTCCACCTCAGCTGGCCGCGCCGAGGCTGGGACCGATCTCGTGCATGCCTAGCGCCTTGACCTTAGTACATGTAGTAGGCGATGATTTGAACAAATACGCGATGACTGGGTTGCTTTCGAAATTTCCTTCATAATTTCTCATAAAATATTGTCTCATTGAGAGAAAATCCTCCTCTGACAATTCGAAGAGTTCACTATCAGTATCACGGCGGACTACAACTCAACGCTCGTAGACGAACAAAATTTGGACGCGTGCCAGCAGTGCATTATCGTACCAGCAGTGCATTATCACTCGTTTTAGACGCGCTAGTTCGATGTCTAGACCAATCAGATCCCTCGATTTCCACCATCAATATACTGGTATAATATAATTAGATATTTTCCCCAATACATTTCTTCATTCATCCAAGACAAACACGAATGACCTGGGGGCCACGATGCATGCCTGACTTCAGGCAATTGTCCCAAATTCTTGGAAGTTGGTAATGTCCGCCATCACGGTTCAAGGATGGTTTTAAAGTCCGAATATGAATCGCTTCCTTATTCCCACGCCTAAATCAGTCCGACTCACGATCCAAGACTGTAACATTGTCAGGGTCAAATGAATGAATAAGCTGGCTGATCCTTGTGTAGATGTCTGGAGACCTCCGATGATGTGCAGCTCGGCCTACGTTGTTCACTTATTCTGGCTTTCAGAGTCCTCTCCGTTTCCTCAATATATTCCGCTTCACATTTTTGATCCTCACCACTGCCCCTACACTTGATGTGATACACTGGTCCATAGACCTGACTTGGTGGGGTAGGGTCCTTACGTCGTACCAGCAACTGCCTCAAGGTGTTAGTGCGTTTATGATGTAAGGTGATACCATACACCTTGAATATGCGGGCTAGGTTCTCAGATATTCTCCTTACATAGGGTGCACCCACCGAAACTTTATGTCTTGAAGGTTCAGACTGTATCTGTGTAGATGTCGTTTTGGTCGATTGTGGTTTGCCGTTGACCCTACTGACCCACTTTGGGTATCTGCAGTTAGGAAGGGCTCTGCTTACATGTTCCAGCTCCCTAATGCGGTTGTCCGTGTTAAACACTATACTCTCTGGCTCTGTAGTGTAGAGTCCAGACTACCCTTCGCTTGTGTTGTAACGGATGGTTCGAGTAGAAATGGAGATACTGGTCAGTATGGGTGGGTTTTTCTATACACACTAATTGATAGATGGCCATTGGGGTCTCGAATAGTAATGGTGTCAAGGAATGATAATGTGTTGTCTACCTTTTCTTCTGCGGTGAACTTGATATGAGGGGCAATACTGTTGAGATGGTTGGTAAATTCAACAGTATACAGTTTCTTGATCTCAGAATGTACACCACCCACATACCGAAACCACCACCACCCTGAAGGGTGGGGAGCAGTGGACAATGCATTTTGTTCAAAGTCCTCAATATACAAGTTGCAAACTATAGGGGACACTAACAGTGTTTAAATGTAATATCCAGGGTACAGTCAGATAACAGCAATTCCCCTGAGTAGCACACGTCATCTCCCTATCCATACAAAAGAATGGCATAATGAAGAGGTATGGTGTATCTCTGAACCAGACATGTCTTGTTTTAATGACGAGTTACCTGCCACATGTAGTTCAAGAGACTCGCATGGTTGGCTTTTAATCTAACTATCCTAATCTTTATAACCCAGATGTGGGTTTTGCAGACCTCAGCTATATGGCAGAAAGGTTCAACTTTAGGAAACCCTGTATGCCATACTACTGAGTTCCACAAAACCATATTTTGGGCCATAAATATACCCTATGTAGCATTTACTGGCACAAAAACCTTTCTTGAATCTCTAAACCACGTAGGTTGTATGGTAAACATTATTATAAGTGCAAAATCAAGTCAGTAAGAAAAGATTCAATCGACAGATGCGTCAAATAAAAGTGTGCCAGGGTCTGATACGTAAAAGTAGTTCACAGGTTCATTGCATGCACTCTTACATTGGAAATGATATTGGGTGCATGCTAATTCCTATTATTACATATGTACAAGCTTAATTGCACCATTGTGTGAGTATGCTAGTGGTATTTTCACTGCAGTGTAGTCATACTGAACACACCATTGCATACCTGCATGGAATTGATAGGCAAATGAGGACATGGTCATTCGTTGTACGTGAAAGCTGTTTCAGATAAACATACAAATGTATAACAGAACCCCATTTCGCTTGAGTTCCAGTGGGGTATTTGCACTCATCTTTGCAGTGATTTCTGCTGCAACTTCCTTCACTGTGCATGTGAAAATCCAGCCGCAATGGACATTGCAAGCACTCATGCAAATACCTCGAGAACGCAGTACACCGCTGAGGTACCTGGTCACAACATAGTAATAATGAATACATTGAACAACTAAGACAAAATGCAGGGTTTGCTGTCCATGCAGGGTTTGCTGTCACTTCTGAAGAACAGATTAGAAAGCGGACAAAAATAGAAATCTACTGGTAACTAGAAATATTGAAGAATGGTTAGCAAATTATCTCATGGAGCAATATTAAAGAAAGGTACGTTTTGCAATACGTTTTTAAAAAATAATGTGTATGTGTATTTAAGTTTTAAAAACAAGTTATGTATATGCTTTAAAATTGAACATAAATATACATGTGTTATTTTGTAAGATTATATAGTTGGGTTTTGTCAGTCTGTGAAATTATAGTTTTATTTGTTTGTAAATGGAACATGGCCACATACCATCATATATGTGTGTGTACATACATACATACATACATGCATACATACATACATACATACATACATAAATACATACATACATACATACATACATACATACATACATACATACATACATACATACATACATAATCAAAGTAAGTTGGTTGGAACTTGAGGTGCTTAGTTTTTACTCCGAGTTTCACGCTCAATGATCGCAGTTTGACACTATTTACTACATACATACATACATACATACATACATACATACATACATACATACATATATACATTTATTAGTGTAAAATCATGTTGTACCAATCATTCGAACTTTACATAGCGTATTATCACATCCTTGAATCAGGCCAGGACCGCACTCCCAGTTAGAAGTTGTTAGCATCAATTTAAGTTTATTACTTGAGGGAATGTTGATACTACTGTACCATGTTTTTCATCAATCAGTTTTATTGATTTCTTCACATTTCAATCTTAGATAATATTGGTCTTTCCAAGACTTCACACAAACACAAACATGGCAGCAGTCATAGTGTAGGGAAACGCATTACCAGATTAATAATGCGTGCAGGGCCACGCAGAACTTGAATCATTCAATAGGACAAGAATGGCTGAAGAGCCGAGAAAAAAGCAAAGGCAATAAACTATTTTGCCGAGGAGGTACGGGAATACACAAAACTGGAAAGGTCCAGAGAGTAAATAGCCGCTCGTGGAAAAAAAGCAGAAATTAAAACCAATAGTTCGTATGGAAAAACCATAAAAAAGTATCTTTGTACAGAAAGGTGAGTGTGGAAAGAAATTAACAGCTGGCTGAGAACTGAGATTTCAGAATATGTAAAGCTAATAAAATATAAAACGAAATACTAGATAATTACGTATATATACATTATATATATATTAATTGAAGTGGCAAGTTTAAATCTTGAGTGAAACCCTGGTTGTGAACCTGTCTGTATTTTAAAAAATGCTCAAGTTTGTAACCATGGTTACTTGGAACCTATTCAAAGAGTTTATGTACACTGTAAGAATTTTATGTTGGTAAGACCATTTAATTTTTGTTTGTTTGTTTGTTTGTTTGTTTGTTTGTTTGTTTGTTTGTTTGTTTGTAAGCTTTTCTACATTATCTTGTACAATATTGTCACAGAATGCTTGTACCCCTTTTATGAAAAGTAAATGAAATACATGGGATAAAGAAAACACACGAAAGAAATTCATACGAATACACACACCGGCTTGATTTCTGGTTACATACAAATTAGCAAGAGTACAATATCAAATTACAGCACTGATAACATTTAATCTGGTTACATATAAATTATTTTTGTAATGACAGGAGTACAATATCAAATTACAACACTGACAACATTCAATCTGGTTACATATAAGTTATTATTGTAATGGCAAGAGTACAATATCAAATTACAGCACTGACAACATTTAATCTGGTTACATATAAATTATTATTGTAATGACAAGAGTACAATATCAAATTACAGCACTGACAACATTTAATCTGGTTACATATAAATTATTATTGTAATGACAAGAGTACAATATCAAATTACAGCACTGATAACATTTAATCTGGTTACATATAAATTATTATTGTAATGACAAGAGTACAATATCAAATTACAGCACTGATAACATTTAATCTGGTTACATATAAATTATTATTGTAATGACAAGAGTACAATATCAAATTACAGCACTGATAACATTTAATCTTGTTACATATAAATTATTATTGTAATGACAAGAGTACAATATCAAATTACAGCACTGATAACATTTAATCTGGTTACATATAAATTATTTTTGTAATGGCAAGAGTACAATATCAAATTACAGCACTGATAACATTTAATCTGGTTACATATAAATTATTATTGTAATGACTAGAGTACAATATCAAATTACAGCACTGACAACATTTAATCTGGTTACATATAAATTATTATTGTAATGGCAAGAGTAGAATATCAAATTACAGCACTGATAACATTTAATCTGGTTACATATAAATTATTATTGTAATGACAAGAGTACAATATCAAATTACAGCACTGACAACATTTCATCTGGTTACCTATAAATACATTATTATTGTAATGACAAGAGTACAATATCAAATTACAGCACTGATAACATTTAATCTGGTTACATATAAATTATCATTGTAATGAGAAGAGTACAATATCAAATTACAGCACTGATAACATTTAATCTGGTTACATATAAATTATCATTGTAATGAGAAGAGTACAATATCAAATTACAGCACTGATAACATTTAATCTGGTTACATATAAATTATTATTGTAATGACAAGAGTACAATATCAAATTACAGCACTGACAACATTTAATCTGGTTACATATAAATTATTATTGTAATGAGAAGAGTACAATATCAAATTACAGCACTGATAACATTTAATCTGGTTACATATAAATTATTATTGTAATGAGAAGAGTACAATATCAAATTACAGCACTGATAACATTTAATCTGGTTACATATAAATTATTATTGTAATGGCAAGAGTACAATATCAAATTACAGCACTGACAACATTTAATCTGGGTACATATAAATTATTATTATAATGGCAAGAGTACAATATCAAATTACAGCACTGATAACATTTAATCTGGTTACATATAAATTATTATTGTAATGACAAGAGTACAATATCAAATTACAGTACTGATAACATTTAATCTGGTTACATATAAATTATTATTGTAATGGCAAGAGTACAATATCAAATTACAGCACTGACAACATTTCATCTGGTTACATATAAATTATTATTGTAATGGCAAGAGTACAATATCAAATTACAGCACTGACAACATTTCATCTGCTTACATATAAATTATTATTGTAATGACAAGAGTACAATATCAAATTACAGCACTGACAACATTTAATCTGGTTACATATAAATTATTATTGTAATGACAAGAGTACAATATCAAATTACAGCACTGATAACATTTAATCTGGTTACATATAAATTATTATTGTAATGACAAGAGTACAATATCAAATTACAGCACTGACAACATTTAATCTGCTTACATATAAATTATTATTGTAATGGCAAAAGTACAATATCAAATTACAGCACTGACAACATTTAATCTGGTTACATATAAGTTATTATTGTAATGGCAAGAGCACAATATCAAATTACAGCACTGACAACATTTCATCTGCTTACATATAAGTTATTATTGTAATGACAAGAGCACAATATCAAATTACAGCACTGACAACATTTAATCTGGTTACATATAAGTTATTATTGTAATGGCAAGAGCACAATATCAAATTACAGCACTGAAAACATTTAATCTGGGTACATGTAAATTATTATTGTAATGACAAGAGTACAATATCAAATTACACCACTGATAACATTTAATCTGGTTACATATAAATTATTATTGTAATGACTAGAGTACAATATCAAATTACAGCACTGATAACATTTAATCTGGTTACATATAAATTATTATTGTAATGGCAGGAGTACAATATCAAATTACAGCACTGATAGCATTTAATCTGTTTACATATAAATTATTATTGTAATGACAAGAGTACAATATGAAATTACAGCACTGATAACATTTAATCTGGTTACATATAAATTATTATTGTAATGACAAGAGTACAATATCAAATTACAGCACTGATAACATTTAATCTGGTTACATATAAATTATTATTGTAATGGCAAAAGTACAATATCAAATTACAGCACTGATAACATTTAATCTGGTTACATATAAATTATTATTGTAATGGTAAGAGTACAATATCAAATTACAGCACTGACAACATTTCATCTGCTTACATATAAATTATTATTGTAATGACAAGAGTACAATATCAAATCGCAGCACTGATAACATTTAATCTGGGTACATATAAATTATTATTGTAATGGCAAAAGTACAATATCAAATTACAGCACTGATAACATTTAATCTGGTTACATATAAATTATTATTGTAATGACAAGAGTACAATATCAAATCGCAGCACTGATAACATTTAATCTGGTTACATATAAATTATTATTGTAATGGCAAAAGTACAATATCAAATTACAGCACTGATAACATTTAATCTGGTTACATATAAATTATTATTGTAATGGCAAGATTACAATATCAAATTACAGCACTGATAACATTTAATCTGGTTACATATAAATTATTATTGTAATGACAAGTGTAAAATATCAAATTACAGTACTGATATCATTTAATCTGGTTACATATAAATTATTATTGTAATGGCAAAAGTAGAATATCAAATTACAGTACTGATAACATTTAATCTGGTTACATATAACTAAATTATTATTGTAATGTAATAAATAGGCATGCTGTAGCAGTCCTGTGACTCTACCACAGTTTATAAATTTGTCAAAAAATGTAATGCCAAAATATTAATATTGTGGTACTCATATATGTTTTATTCTTTTTCTTATGTTCTTTAATGCCTAGTTTAAAACGTCAGAACACAAGATATTGACATAGTTGATTATAATTTATAAAGTGACATACCCATATTTGGGATTTGATAACAACCAAACGAAGTGTTGTCTCAAAAACTAACTCGAGCTATATAATGGTGCAACATTAATCATGTTTACAAATTATGAAATTGTGATACAACCGAGCAAATACAGCAAATACAAATATTGTGGCTTTTACAAGTAACAAGTAACTCCTTCACTCATAAAGTCTTATGGTGAGTTTCTTTCACTTATATAGCAAACCGAAGTAACTAAGTTGTAACTTACTTCAATTTCCTCCATATTTACTAGTTTTTGATCAATTCAAATGTGCAAAATTACTCAAAAAACAATGATTTCTTTGCTCTTCATGAACGTTTAAATAACATATGAAATAATACATTCAATGCTTGCTTCAAGCCACACCATTGCCATTTGTTTCTCTAGAAAAAAATTTGAATTCCAAAATCAATGTGCCTTTGTAAATTCAGCTGTATAATTGGGGACTTTGTAGTACACATGTTGATATTTGAAAGCTTTTATCCTCTACTGTAATGGTTACTCCAACTATTTTGAGGTTACCACAGACTACTAATATCTTTTTTATGTACCCAAACTAAGTATTCTAGAAACCATGTCTCCATAAGCCTGTATATCTGAACCGTATGGCAGCCTGGCTGACTCATTCTCTGTGTATCTAGAACGTGTCACATCCGTTAGAAAGGCACAGTTTATTTTTCCCTATAGGGTGAGATCAAAACACACGGGGATTAAAATGAGGTTATTTCCCATTATCACCTCTTCGTTCGTCGTATCGCCGTGTTCTGTTTCCGCAATGCGACACTCGAATCGCGACCCATGACATGATAATACGACGAACAAAGACGTGATATAGGTTAATAACTTATTCATCATATGCTCATGGCCAGGATGCATGACTCTATTTCAAGGTGATGACATTCATAAACATCTCAACATGCTACAACTATTGTAAACCTTCATCATCTATAGTTTCTCTGTTATAACGATTTTGTGTTCATGTAAACGTGATATAAGGTCAATTACAGTAACATATATATGCATAATTATTTGAGAACAATCTAACTATAAACCTTGATTTACTTCTTGGTGAAATATTTCATAGACTGAATAAATATAAGGCTTTGACCTTGTGCAATTTTAATCCAGACCTCGTTTTTATCTTCGTAAACTCTGTATTTGATCTTTTTTTTTATCCTCCTTTGTTTTCCTCATAAACGTTGTATAAATCATTTTATCCATGCATGTACATTTTCAGTATTGTAAAGAGCACTGAGCTGAAGTGTGGTGCCATTTTATAGAATGTGCTATCATTCTTGACAAACTATTACTTTTTCCAATATCATTCACTGTGCATACAATGGCGTATATACGTTACCAACAAACCTACCTCTGAATCAGTCTTTATCAAAATATTCTTTTCACATACACATCCATGAATGATTTTTCTGCCATGTAGGAATTGCAATGCCTTAGTTACGTCGACGGCTAAGATGTAAACTTCACCAATGGTCAACCTCGAACGTCTCTCAATGTGTATGGATAATGGTGTGTAAATTGATGATCCCTCTAACATAGCAACATGACTGGTAGGTATTTCGTTGATAAACAGAGAAGCTGTGGTAAACCATAATGCAATACCACAGTTAAAATTAATGTGTTTGCCCGAGCAAGAACTGTTATTGCATAGATTATGCTTTACAAGTTACACATTATTGCGTTTGCATGCACCATTAGTATTCATGTCTCTTAACTTCCTTTATTTTAACTTTTATGGACATTTTTTCATCAACAAGTCCATTGCAATACTAAATAATTACATTCAAAACATTAATATTCATCACAAATCACTAGTGTTTCCAGCAAGGCCAATAATGCAAGTGACCTTAATGAAAAGAACAAAAAGAGGATAGCAAGATACGGAGACAGAACTATGGGCGAGGTAGGTATGTAGGCCGGTTAATAGCTACATGTAGGTATGTAATCAGGGGGAAAATGTATATAGCGTAATTTACATATTTAGAAATGCATGCATGCATGCATGCGGACAGAAAGACAAACGTACAGAAATAGTCACACATCGGAAAATATATACAGCCAATGGGAACTGCCTAATAATGAAGACTAAATTATTCAGTAAACTTACCTATCTGATACTGGCTAACACCACGAAGCTTACCCATCTGATACTGGCTAACATTGCGTGTAACCTCTGAGCTTTGATGTTGTCCTGCTTTGGTAGTTGTCTTCTTGAAGTTTATCGTTGATATAGTATATAGGATTGGATTCATAGCAGAATTGAAAGGTAAAATAAAGACAGCTGTCCAAGCATAAACAATACCAGGAATTGTGACTGCATCAGTCAATGCCAGTATACCCATGACAGTGATCGGTACCCAACAACAAAAGTCTGTTAGTACAATCAGCGTCATGCGTTTTGCTATGGTTGCTGCGGCTTTGGAACTTTTAGATGACTTTAACCCTGAAGCCTTCTTTGATCGTCGTACAGAAACGTACATTAACAAGTAACATACAAAAATCAAAATGAAAGAAAGGAAATTCAAAGCCAAAAAAATACCGACAGAAAACTCCCAGCCAGGAGTACTTTCATTAGTGAGATGTAATGACAGACAAACGGCTGAACGACCATAGAAAGACTCACCAAAATACGATATACCCACCAAAGGGAGAAAGCTAACCACAGCAACTAAAATCCACCCGACGACAATCAAGTATGTACAAGTTTTCAGTTTCAAGCGAATAAATTTGAAAGGAAAAACAATAATCACAAATCGATCTATAGTCATCACCGTTAAAGTAAAGACAGACACTTCACTTGACAATGTCGACAGAAACCCAGCAAAACTACACAGGGAGCTACTTCGCCAAAAATCATCATATTGTATGTATTCCCCTCTGTAGTACATGTCTGCCGATGCAATAATTAGAAGATAGATGCCCATCAATAGATCTGCTACAGCAAGATTCCAAACCAGGAGATTAGGAACATTTTTAAGATCATTTTTCTTAATCCTCCATATTATAACAAAAATGTTTCCAAGGAACGCAAGAAACCCTAGGATCCAAATAAATGATCGCTGTATCTTGTTCGCCATAAGGTCCTCACATGATGAGAAAACGTCAGCATGTGGAGTGCAAACTTCTACTTGGTGATATTTCCTTACCAGACAGCAATACTTATAAGCGTCAGTATATCTGTAAAGAAGTAGAGAAGTAGATACAGAATATATCAGATATATGTGACAGAGAATGATAGACAGACAAGCAAGTTGTACTTCGGTCACGGTAGAGAAAACCTGATAACAAAAATAATGTTGTATAACTAACTATATTACTAAATGGAAAAATCATCCACTCCCATACTGCGAATATTTTATTACTTTCAAAACAATGAAATGTTTAGTGTCTGTCTGTCTGTCTGTCTGTCTGTCTGTCTGTCTGTCTGTCTGTCTGTCTGTCTGTCCGTCCGTCCGTCCGTCCGTCCGTCCGTCCGTCCGTCCGTCCGTCCGTCTGTCTGTCTGTCTGGCGAAGTCCGCCTATGTCTGTGTCATGATTTTCTCACACACGGCTATTTCGATTCAAACGAACCTCGATAGACATGATCCTGTATGGCTAGAACTGTTTCATATTTGGGCACATCCGTATAAGGTAAATTAATTTGCCGAAATATTGTCTGGTCTGTTGATCCATGACGGATTTACACATGTGCCTGAGTGTTCGATCAGCCTTGATCTAAATGCTACCTTCGTATCTTTGTACTGCTAAATTGCTAAATATACAGATTATCATCGACTGTTACAACCAAGTATTAATATTTGCATAAAGCCTATTTTAATCCCGGGAATACAACACTAGATCAACTGATGGAATGTTTAATAACAAATATACTATTGCCCCACGCAGATCTCTCCCATAGACCTCGTCATAATACCTAAAAGATTGTGTTTTCCATATTCTGCTTCAATTGAGCCCAGTATTTCTGAAAAGGTTATGACCCAGACAGGCACACGCAAAAAGTCAAAAATATCCCTTCCACAAAGGAGAGAACAATAATGCAGGATATATACTGCCTATGCATCCACATTCACACCGTCGGTTTCGCTACTTACAAAAGTAAATGCATATAATTTATGGGGGACATTCCAATAAATATTAGTGTTAAAGCATCAACAATGACAGCGACTTACATTTTCTTTATATTCACCAATGGTTCAAACAATACTGATGACCGCACATTAAACAAATTACCGGTCAAATTCCTGCAAAAAAAGAGAGAATAATTGGTATTTCTACTGTTTTAAATGTTAATGTTGTGTGTATGAAAATACATAAACGAAGGCATTTGAAGTATAAAGTTTCATCTTAGCATTTAAAATATCACAAATAAACACATTGCACTTACAGTAAATGTAGGTTGCCAAGGTCATCAAAGGAACCTTCTCCTATCCAGATTATTCCATTGCCTGAAAGGTACCTAACAAATAAAATAAATAATTAAAAACAGTGACAAATAAATAGGAAATACGTCTGTGGAAAGCAAGCTTTCAGCTACATAAACACAGACTAATACTATTGTCCCAACATTTTGATATAAGAGATTAGCTATTACATAACATAACGTAGATTTAATTACACTCACAGCAAGGCAGCATTGCTGATTACGAGTTTTTTTATCAAGTTTTTACATTTTTGGGAACTTGTCATGTTTGATTGCAGTGTAATTATATCTGCATAAGTAAGGCACCGCTGTATATGTACCCCATATTGAACAATACTTGTTTGTGTCTGTCATATTAACCTACTTTCCCCAGTAATATTAAAGAAAAGAATACAGAAGACATTAACCTCTTTATACTGACATGATCATGTCTTACCTTTTCACCAGCAAATCAGACATGATATTAGTTTTTGTGCATTTGTTTTATTTTCATATAATAAACTGGTTTCTGACGAAAAACACAATGACAGTATATACCAGATTTAAACTGAATGTCTTCGGTAAGGGCCAAATCTTTAGATTTTCGTTCCTACACACAATGATTATTGGAATGCAACAGAACATATGCGATTAGTTATATTTGAAGTAAGTACCAAATTATCGTTAATTATGCAAATAACTCATCAAAACTAAGTGTTACAAGAGTAAGCTTTATGAGACGTGCACCCTGGTATCGTTAATGTACATACAAATCATATAGAATGCGAAGCTTGCTCTCTTCATGTACCGGTATAGCCTAATTATTAAAAATGGTTAATTATGTAAATGATGAATAACAAATACAATATACACCAACAAGCTTTTCAGGACACTTGCATTTTCTTATGTTTGATGTATGAGCCAAATTGTATTGTATTTGAAGTGTTCATTTGTAAGTTATAGCCTAATTATTTGAAATCGTTAATTATGACACACACACACACACACACACACACACACACACACACAGAGAGAGACTTTCATCCCTACTGTATAACCTTCCTTACGGAAAGTAAAAATGAACTACTCACAATTTTTGAAGCTTTCGTAGTCCAAAAAACATCAGTTCAGCTAAGCTTCTTATCACATTATTTGTCAAATCCCTGTATATATAACAGAAATAAGTAAATTGCGTCAGTATAAGACCAGTATGACGAGGTTTATTTATCTATATACATTAATGATACCACGCACAAGCTAAAAAAAAACTACAATATTCCAATGGTTAAAAATATCTCTGTAAAATAAGGGAAGGTGTGGTTGCCAGTTTCCATTGAAAATTGCTACAGATTAAAAGGTAAACATCATGACATATAGTCAATATTTAATTCGGCAAAAGAGACAAACAGTCATAGTTCAAAATATCGTTGAATGTATATATTAATGGAAGGAAGTTGTGGAGGAAGATGATGTCAACTAATTTATACTCACAGTGAATATAAGTTCATCAATTGTCTGAACGCCATGGTTGGTATTCTTTCAATCCTATTGTTTGATATGTTGCTGAATTGATGAGATAAAATTAAGTTCAGAATAGTAAATTTCAATAAAAACATTTGCAACATACTTACAAAGCAATTACCGAATGGTTTAGTATACACAGCTACAGCTAAGTTCTTTTAAATCACTTTAGTACAATTCTGGTAAATTAAGAAACAAAACAAAACAAAACAAAACAAAACAAAACAAAACAAAACAAAACAAACTGAGAAAAACAGAAAAAGAAAACCAAATGAGCAGTCTCTCTACTAAAAATATACTTACAGTTCCCCAAGAAATTTGTAAGTATCAAAACTCACTCCGGACATATTCATATTATTTCCTGTGAATGTTCTGTAAGACAAAAGACAAATCAAACTTAATCACACAGACATACATAATTAACATACTAAAACATACATTCTTCTAAACAATCACTGTTTGCATTAATACTCATAAATTTAACACTATTTATAGTGTGTTATAATAACTCTACTTTTCAATGAACCATTTAAGTTAATGTGGTGGCAAGGAGGTGATATTCCCCTTAGTCTGATTTTTGCACAATAGATGTCCCCCTTTGTGGAAGTGGTTGAGGTTGAATGTTACCAATTGTTTGAAATGAATAAGTATGCTACTTTTGAAATGGTGGTAAAACGTTTTAACAACTTCAATGACTGAGAGAATACAATGTGATATCTATACGGTACACAACCGTATTTGGTAAACTGTGAACATTTTAACTAATTGAACATCAACTGCTAAAACTTGGAAATTATATTTATACAATTTAAATATTATTCAAAAGTGAAAATACAAATAGCGTATGTGACCACCCACTTGAAAGTTAAAGCAGTAACGACTTGAATTTGCAAATTAATTTATATTCATATATTTTTCCATAATGATATTGAGACCGTCAACACCGTTCATACTAAAACAAAGGGAAAGCTTCACTTACATCTTTCGAGTATTCTCGTCAATATCGTCTGGAAAATCAAGCATTTCATTACTGATACATTCTATAATGTAGCCATCACACAGACAATTCTTCGGGCAGAGAACACCTATGAACATTGAGACAGGATTTGATAATAAAAGTTAACTTCTGGCGACTCAGATCTTAAACTTATCGTTAGAAAAATGTCTGGTAATTTGCTACAACTTTCTTACTTTTTCTTGAAGAAAATGTCTCATTTAGAGCAGGTGAACAACGTTTTGAACTCTGCCATGCTGATTGATAACAATGGATGTTTGCAACACTGTTGCATATCAAACATATGTATGTGCACCTTAGTGACAGATTGATAATCATGTTAATAATCAAAACAAGCATGGCTGACTAAGTAGATTGGAGGGATTGTCGAACTCTACCCTATACCTAACCTATACAATCTACACTATTCTACCATTCACTCTTCAGACGTATATGTATCAATACAATCCATGCCGTCATTCAGTTGTCTATATAGTTGGTTATTGTCTATACGATAATGTTAGTTCTTGTTATAGCACATAACAACCATCTGTTATTCGCGTTATGGCACACGTGTAGTATCTGAGCACTGTGTTAAATTATTTAATTGGGAAAAAGATCGAGTCTGCAATTTGACGAAAGCAATTACCTAAAAATCATTATTTATACAAATAAGTCATTAAAACTACGACCTCATCAACAAGCAGCAAAGAGTCACCACATAAAATGACAAGGGTCCGTTTGCTACATAACAAATCTGTCCTCCTGACAAATAGGCAATACTTGTTTACTAAATAGTCGATCTTCACGTATACCACAGTTCCTAGAGGAAAACAATTAATGTGTAGAATTTACTTACCACAAAGTATTTCATCATCACCATTTGGGCAATGTTTTATACCATCACACTGCTGCCGTACGGGTATACAGTTATCACTTCCATGGCATTTGTAGTCACCCTCGCACATGTTTGACCCCTTGTCTGTGGTAATAATACGACAAGATTATATTGCCTGGCCATGAGGGCTATAGCACCCGTTTATTACACCCGAGGGACTGTGAGTTACCAGAATCACATGCTATTTCCCGAGGCCAAAGGCCGAGGGAAATAGCATGTGATTCTGGTAACTCACAGTCACGAGGGGGTAATGAACGGGTGCTATAGCCCGAATATAGGCCAGGCAATATGTGTTTTATAATATACCTCATGCTGTGAACTCGCGGTGACCGGTGGCAGACGACATCGTCAGAAGCTGCCATTTTGACCTGCTGAACGCGCGGAGGGTGGTCACATGACCATGCAAAAGTTGAAGGAACTATTTCCCTAGGGAAATAGTCATTCTATTTTCCTATCACGTGACTGATTCTAGCGAATCATGGCACAGCATTATCACTAGGTATATTATAATACATCATATATAATGATAGAATCGAAGCTATTAACCTGCTTCCATCAATATGACAAATCTTGAAGAAAGGTTTATTTTCTTCTCTTTACTTGGGTTCATGTATATACCGTATGCTTCTCAGTAGTATGATATTGTTAAGTACCTGGGTCCATTATTAAAGTCATTTAATTTCGCACTCATTTACAGCTTCCATGTGATAAACAATATGCAAGATTTGCACGGTAATAGTTTTGTCTTATTACTCTTTGCCTGCAAATTATATGGTGTTAGTCCCAAATGGGCAAAACCCAGACGAAGGTGTCTGTCTGTCTGTCTGTCTGTCTGTCTGTCTGTCTGTCTGTCTGTCTGTCTGTCTGTCTGTCTGTCTGTCTGTCTGTCTGTCTGTCTGTCTGTCTGTCTGTCTGTCTGTCTGTCTGTCTGTCTGTCTGTCTGTCTGTCTGTCTGTCTGTCCGTCCGTCCGTCCGTCCGTCCGTCCGTCCGTCCGTCCGTCTGTCTGTCTGTGTTTCTGTCTGTCTGTCTGTTTGTTTGTTTGTTTGTTTGTTTGTCTGTCTGTATGTATGTATGCATGTCTGTCTGTCCATGTAAGCATACGGCCATGTGTCCACCCTTGTCCACCTGTGAGTCTGAAATGCATGAACTGATTTCAACTAAACCTGGTACAAATGTCATATACCAGTCCACATATGCATATCATTTTGGTTCTTGCAATAGATAATCGAAAAATGGCAGTCGTATTTATCTTTGAAAATTAATGTTTACACACTATAATGACCACAAAACATCTTATAAAAGAAGGATGGTTTGTTTAAAATGATTTTGACCAAACACACACACACACACAGACCACCAACACCACCACCCCGACAACAAAACCAACAACAACAACAACAACAACAACAACAACAACAACAACAACAACAGCAACAATAACAACAACAATTATAATAATAACAACAACAACAACAACAACATCATCATCATCATCATCAACAAAGTAGAACGATAATACTGTTTTACAAATTCATAACCAAACTGTACAGGTTCGTTGACCAATAATATCTGTAACTTGATTATTGGTTACTGTAGTCTGCAAGTGTATGATCAGGGTCGACAAGGCACTCTTACTGGCAAAGCCAATTTTAGGATTCGAACCACATATGTTAAAAATGATCATGATAAGGTAATGTCCAAACCATAAGTTGCTATCAGAAATGATACCTATAGTAATGCTGGTGTAGGTATTTGAATGTGACATACAATAAAAGCAAAAACAAATTTGAAGTTATAGTTCAAATTTCAATTTTTACCTTTAACATGAAGGTCAAGGATAAAAATCAGAGTCTGACATGTTGAGATAGCTTAAGATGTGGGTATGTAAACCTGAACTGTCCCTCTAGGTAAGAAATTTGAGAGTAGTTTTATTTGACCTTGCACATGAAGGTCAAAGTCAAAGGTTGCAAGGTTGCACAGTTAATTATGTTGGCCTGTATCTAAAAGTTGAAATTGAGTTATGGTTGCTTTAGCTGTGCACAGATAAACGCATGCATAGGTTAACATGGGTATTTCCTTGCCTCTTGGGGCTAAAAAAAGACATATTTATACATACCACAGTTTTGTTCATCCTGTCCATAAGCACAATCTTGAACACCGTCACAATGTCGATGGAGTGGTATACAGTATGATGATGGGCACTTGAACATTCCAGCAGGACATTGGTATAAATCTGTCAAATACAAGATGTTTTGCATCGGTTGATGATAACCCCAATTTAGAAAAGCTCATGACATTGAAACAATCTTACTTATTCGAGTTGAAATAAAAGAGACGCGGGTCAGAGTTGTACCAAACAATAATGTGTATACAATGTTACCGTAATCAAATTGTACTTGGAGAGGGCTGTTAAAAATGTTAAAAGCATCAAACTGGACACACTTGAAACACGGTAAAAATGCATATGTAAAACATCTTGCACTCATAACGATGAACTTATTAATAATAATTTGGTTAGGCCAACGAAATACAGTTGGACTGACATTCCTGTAATATATAACTGTCACTTTTTTATTTTGTTTGATACTGTGGGAATACTCAAATTCTATTTCATTTATTGGTAGGTGTATATGTACGAGGACGCTGTCAGTTAAATCACCTAGGAATCTTAATCAGAACTTTTATTTTGTCATTATTGAAGGTGTCTTCATTTTCTGGGTGTAGCGTGTAGGCAACATTAATGTGATTGGTCTAATGAATTTGGGGAAATGTGTTGTTAAAGTCGACTGTTCATCTTAGTTGATCAATTTGTCAGTTTTTATATACATTATAATAATATCCTGTTAAGAGTGATGTCAGTTGCTGGGTATGTATGTTCTGACAATATGTCATATCTCATTTTAATAGTTTGATATTCTGCACGAACGTTTTTTAAATGTGGATTTCGCTCAATCGTCTCTAAATAATTAGAATTTAAAATCATGAGAAATTTCGAGCTGATGAGACCAAGCACGATACAACTCTGGAAGTGTAAACGACAGTGGGTTATCCTTCCATGACAACTCTTGACAGTAAGTAGGATATGTTAAACATCTGATAATTTTTTTTTCTCTCCAGGAGAAATAAAACACCAATTCCTACTTAATGTTGAGTGATATTTAGTCTTTGTCATGCCGTGCTATTTCACGATAAGAAGTGAAATTAAAATGGAAGTTTTGATAACAATTACGTGGGTTTTTTTCTTTTTGAATACCGTAGTGTGTGTTTATATAGTTAGGCACATCACCTTCTGGACTGCTAGGTACGTTTCCCTACCAGGTGAACATCTGTACATGTCAGTTGATAATGTGCATGCAGAATACTCACTAGACGCAATGGTGAACAATACAAAGCATAACGGAACAGTTAAACAGCGGTTTCCGAATGATAATATTTATTGTTAGCTGAGTGTACAAAGCCAACCTTGAATTTAAAACTGTAGGTTTGCCAGAACGGACAGTCACGGGACAAATATGTATTCTTCTTTACTTTGCTTCGTTGATAATGTTGGTTGAATGTGCTACATAGTAATGTCTCCTCATATATGTACCAAAAAGTAATTACTCAAATAAAGAAAAAAAAAATGTGAATTATATTATACTGAAGACACATTATTTACAGTTCATTACCTTTTTTTTGAAAATGCTTATTTATTGCAAACTTTTTATATAATTCAATATATCAAACGTACCACAGTTCTGCAGATGAGTGACGTCACGGCACCCAACTTGATAGCCATACTCATCAAAATCATAGATACACATCCATTGCCGGTCAATACAGTTACCAAAGTGACATCGAAATTTATTTGCCTTACACTGGGTCTGTGTCCCTTCAAAATCATCTTCAAATCCACAGTTTGGTTCATCTTCGTGTTGGTTACCAACACAATCCTTTATCCCATCACAGACAGCACGATCTGGGAGGCAAGTATCACTATAACAACGGAAACCTCTGCATATTTCTGTTACAAGAAAGAAAGGCATTGGGTTATGAATCCTATAGTCGGGAACATGAAAGAATACCAACTCGATTTTTCTATACTATAACACGTATACAGAACCCCGCGGCCTCACAATGGATGGTGTGATGGATGATACAGAAGTTATTTCATATATATATATATATATATATATATATATATATATATATATATATATATATATATATATATATATATATATATATATATATATATATATATATATATATAGTCATTTAAGCCTATATTCCTAACTTGTCACTTTCGTCCTGTCCAGTTCTAACAAACTAAGGCAAGTATCTTGCATATACGGCTATTTTATCATCTTGGTGGGTAGCGCAAGTAAATACTTCCTGTGAACATATTTGTAATATACTGTATCAATTATTGTCCTTACCGCAATCATTTTCATCAGAACCATCTCGACAATCTTTGATAAAATTACACCGCGTTGTGATGTTCAAACATTGGCCATTGTCACAGGCAAACTGATTTGATGTGCAATTTGGATACACTGAAGTAAAACATAAAAAAATCACTCTGATATGTTACCAAATTGGAGATGATTTGCTCATTGATAAGTAATAGTTAATATCATCCTAGTTGTATCTGATGGTCTTGACAATTTCTGTCTTTGTTTATCATGCCAATGTGTATACGAGTAATAGCATCCGAGTATCAAATGTTTGCTGAATTGACATAGGCTAGTTCAGTCGTATGCACTCCTACTTAATACTTCAGTGCTTTGACAATTGTCAAGGTAATTATATGGCACAGGAAATGCGAAGAAAGAACAAGACTTTAACCACAGTGATTCGTGCCGTAGGGAAAGCATTCAGTTTCAATCTGATGTGAAAATGAAAATTGTGGTTATGTCAATTAAAAAGTGTTTGAATATTGTCACTGAGACTTGCCGTGTGATTGATCTATGAGATCAAGCCTACGACTCGATCATCATTAACAAGTTTTTCAAGTGTGCTAACCGTTTGCACGAACTATCACCATATACTTGTTACTCAAGAAAACTTACCACAGTGTGATTCGTCACTGTTATCACCACAATGATCAATGAAATCACAGTAAAATGATAACGATATACATCCTCCATTTGAACAACGGAATGTAGATGAAGGACAGTCTAAAAAGAATAACTGACTTCCCATTAAAACTGAAATTATGAAAGAAGTGTCTCGCAGTAATAACAATATTTTTTAATTATTGAAAACAGGAAAATCCCACCCGGAAAGCTAGGTCCAAATGCATGGTTGCTAGTCAAATATGTTTTTCCTTGGATGTATATTGAGGTGTACAACCATAGGAGACTCTAAAATGTATTAAACGTACAATAGTTGCAATTCTAACACATCGTTTTCATGTAACCTTCAGTGATTGGCTTAGATCGTTTTGCGTCTTACGCACTAATGACTAACAGTGACCTCAAATTAAATAGAGTACACTCTAGTCATATTCAATTCCCAAAACTTAATGTTATTGCCAGGCCTTATTCATGCAGTATTAGATGTCAGATTACCCCTATTGCTGTTAGGGAAACAATTGCTACATATAACAGCCCTTCGGGTAATAGACGTCTACTAGCTAGTGCCCTCATATCCAGGTAATAAAGTATTAAAGTTTCAAACACCCAAACAATAAGCCTTCATGACAAAGAGAGCAAAACAATGTTAATCTTTGACAAGTGACCGTATACGTTTAAATTTCTGTCCAATATTACCGAAAATAGTCAATTGAACTATGTAGGACATATAAACGTACCACAATCAGCTTCATCTGAGTTATCTAAACAGTCGTTGACTCCATCACAGACATAAGCCTTGTTAATGCACTCCTTGCTGCCACATGAGAAATTATCAATACCACAACTCGAAGTCTTCCCTGTGTAGAAACAAATAAACCCAAGAAACCCCATTTGTATAGAGTACTGAAAATATCTAACAAACAAATAAAAAACACTCAAAAAACAAAACAAAAACATATATACGCCAGTTAAACCACAAATCTGCACAGTAAAATGCTTGCATCTAGAAGAGGTTAACAAGCTATATGCATAAAAGTACAGTCAATTTCGTCTCAACACCTTCATATGAATTTCTACTATTAATTTCACACCAACTATCTTAATCACCTAAAACAAATACAATCGACTATCGTTACATCTGTATGGTGGCCCAGGGCTGCCATACATTGTATGCGAATTGTTTTGATAAAACAAATAATAAAATCTAGCAAGATACCTGCCTACTTACATACCTTTTTAACTTCTTCCCTACCTACCTACCTACCTACTATCACATACATGTACATGCATGAATGTATGCACGCATCCATGTATGCGTGCATGACTGCATGTGCTTACGTACGTACGTACATACATACATACATACATACATACATACATACATACATACATACCTACATACCTACATACATACATACACACATACATACATTTTCTATATATTGGTCTTACCTATTGCTAGTTTAACACAGAGTGTAAAAGAAATTCTTGTATCGTTACATTCCATCAGCATGAACGTCATAGTAGTCGTTTCGAGAACAAGACACATGTCTGAACCAACACAGGCATCATTTTCATCTAGGGTTTTATTTTCTTGGCAGCTGGTTTTATTATCTACCCATGTGATGTCTATAAGGTCAGAGACTTCCGTGATATTTATAATTCTGTGTATCTGTATTATCTTTCCTATTCCAAGGCGCCAGATATAATTGACATAGTACATGAAGTGCTCCATTTCTTTGCCTGGTTTAATGTAAAGGAACGAGTAATCGTCTGTTTGACAATCTGATATGATGTCCCCGGATTCAGCAGAGTTTCTGTTTGATGCTCCATTTATTCTAAAGCACTTGTCCTGATATAGGCCCCATGATAGGTCATCGCACTCTGTAATTTGGAATAAGGGCAAACAATATTACATCTGATCAAAACCATCTACCGATAAATAATTGACGTTTTGTCGTCTTTCTGTCTTGTCTGTCTGTCTGTCTGTCTGTCTGTCTGTCTGTCTGTCTGTCTGTCTGTCTGTCTGTCTGTCTGTCCATCCGTCCGCCCGCCCGCCCTATTTTACCAACATTAATTATCAGGTTTAAAATTAAACACTTTTAGAGATACGGCAACATCTTATAGTCCTTCAATTGTTCAACTCTTTTAGCTGGGAGACGTTACATCAATTATGATAGAAAAATTACTTTTAAACATATTGATGTCTAACTCTGTTACTGTTCTTTCCATAAACCAAGTTACCCACTCTGTGTTGAAAAATTTAGGTGTTCATATTGTACAGGATAGCAATACGTGGTAATTACTTTACTTGTAAAATATTTGGTGGAACGATGATATATCATATATCATATAGAAACAATAACAACCACAACAAAAGCAACATGCCGCCAGGAAGATCTGTCTCAACCTGTATGTCTTTAGCGACATTACATGTACTTTGAACAGTATTGATGGTGCTTACTGTAGTTCGATGTACCGTTGTATATATCGATTACACTGCCCTTATGCATTGCAGTTTGTTTACAAATATACTGCTTTACTTCAGGAAGAGCACATGGTATATCGTGCCAGTAGTTAGTTTGATGGATACCGATGAACACATCAATCTTTGCACAATGTTCTAAGTGCACACCGTCTGGTTGGTTCTCACTGCCATCTATCCTTGATGTTTTCTTCCTAAATATATAAATGAAAGATCCGTAACCGTACCCATAAGGCTAAAAAGCAAGCCTTTCGATTTTGTTCCTGCATGTGTTATCAGAAACAGAAGTTCTATGCAAATAACTTACGAAATAAAACATGACATCGAAAGGCCATATAAGACACGTGCACAGTATTGTCAAGATTATATGAAATTTGAAGTCTGCATTCTGCCTAATTACCAAAATAAACATTAATTATGAAATGCATTATTAAAATAAACTAATTAGAAAACATCAACCTTTATAGAATACTCACTTTACTATTGATTTATGTACCAAATTATATTAAATGTTCAACTATTTGTTTTTCGAATAAAGTCAAATTCCCAGGATTTATCAATTATGCAAATTAAGGTCAACATGCTTTATAGGAAACGTGTGTTTATTATCAACAATGTTATCAACAATGTATATTCCAATATTTTGGAACCTAAGGCTTTTCAACATATTGTTTATTTAGGTGAAGTAATTAGTTCTGCAGAATTACCATTACAATATGCAAGACTATGTTTCCCTACTTCGAAAATCAATTTGAAACAACGACCAAATACTTGTTTGTATCTCAAAAATTACAAAAATGAAAAAAAAAAATCTGCAAAAACGTTTGTATCGATTTACAATTAACAAACCTCTTACGCAGGTTTTGCAATTTTGGAGAAGTTTCACATTGCTTTGTAAAGTTGGAAAACAGGGTAAAGTTGTTTTATGGATACATTTCAAAGCATAAAACCCATTTGTCCACTTTACGGTAAACCTGTCACTGTCAACTAGTTATGAATAGACCATGGAGGTTAGATAGAGGTTGTAGATCTTAGGGGTGCCTTAAATAAGTAATTACAAGAAAGAGGAGGGCTAGGGGAAATCAAGCCTAGTCTGTTGCATATGTCCTGGTCGTGTACCAATTCCATTTTCTAAAATGTAGTCCCTGTGTGTTAAAAGGTCCCCACCCCGTTCAAATATTGCCTAAAAACCCACATTAGTTTTGTTAAAATGCTGTCAGAGGTGAAAAGCACTAAGAGTCTCATATTTTTTTCATACTATAATCATGACATAAAATTTGAGTGGAGGCACTGTATTAATTAATTCCTGTGTGTGGATCTAATTGGCAAAGCTGAAGGCCAGAATTCCCTAACATTAGATTGGCATGAACACAACTTGAATTGCATTGCCTGGACCAAGATCCCACACTCCTTTAAAACTCATCACGTCCCTCATACTACAAATAATATATATTACAGTACATAATTCGTGGCAGTGGTGGGATGGAGTAGCGAGTAGCTAACAAACTCACAAAACGGTGCAAACTTAGCTAATGCAATTAGTCAAGGAGAAATTTGCCTTCCCCTCGTTTCATTGTCTAAAATATGGATCTCCTCCTCGAACCGTTAGTAAAATCCTACCCGCATTCCCTCGACCCCACACCTGTAACTGCTGAAGGTTCCCTTACCCAGTTTGCAAGGAACACAGAAGCAGTAATTATATTAAATAATGGTCATCTGATATGGTTGGTCATCAAACATTTGTAGGACTTTTCTCCCTTGATATTCGAAATATAGTTATTAAAAGGTTGACAGACAATGGAATATTGACAACTGACGACGATGGATAAGTCCTCACAATCATTTAACACAACAGTTCGCACCTTTAACGATAGGCGAGCTAATAAAAATAATATTTGAAGAGCAAATTGAATTACCAATCACTGAAGCTCAGGGGGTTCCCATCGGTCCATCGATAATTGCCAGTGTTTCCGCGATCGATTAGTCCTGCAATAAATAGCGGTTTATGAATACATGATGTATTTCTATCGTAATTTGTTAGCAAATTCCTGGTGACTGAGATGCGCTTACTTAAAAATACTACTATAGGTTGATAAAAAGCACAATATTCTGAATTAGATTGAGAGTAGATTAGGCTTGACATTACATTGTTTTATTTTATGCATTGTGCATAATAATGAATGCGATATTAATGTAGTGGAACTGGACAGCGGTCCTACTGGGGTTAGCAAGGACTGATGACGCCCACTGTTTGGATAGGCGGCATCCCCGGCTAAGTCTGGGGTAGCCCGCCCTCTGCGGCTAGGAAGTCAGACTGGAGCAAGACTGGATACAAGACTAACAGGAAGGGATATATTACCGGGACTAAAAGAAATGAAGGACCAAAGGGGAAGCCACAGTGCGGGAGCCTGAGAGGCGGTTTGGTTACTATATAATTCATTAGTTCAGGTAAGCATACTTCTGTTTGTCGTATCCTCGCGCGGCTTCATTTCATTAATGACAGATTTTCAACCATCGAAGTATGATTTGGTCATTTTATTGGGAAATATTTGTCTTGAATATATACAAGATTGATTGCAGTAATTGAAAATATATGACGCTTTGCATTATCATTGGTATTCAGAGTCTTGCATACAATCGAGAAAGATTGGTCACTCATCAGTTGCGTACCTGAATAATTACAATGTCTAGATATCGTCGACAAACTGGGTCCACTGTAGTGATATGCCGATTACAACTATACCAATGAGAATGTTGACATCAAATCAACATCTGAAACAAACCTAAGAATCTGAATATATGCAATACTCTGAATACACTCTATCATCGAGGGTTCAGCACTAGTACTGTCACTTAATCAGCATGAACACAAACAAAGGCAAGACAAACAGTCGATATGCCAATGGATTGGGACTATTTATAGATCACACTGGCAAGGTAACGGGGTGAAACCATTAGTAAACAGGAAAGGTATATGCAATCGATAACTTGAGCAAATATGAATCTGCTCTGATTTTGTCTGCTGACATGTGGAGAGATATTGAAGTGATGATTAGGGAAATGTATCATTATAAATGAAAAGAATATAAAGACAAGAAATTACAGCATGGCCTCACTTTCAGGTATAAGGCAGAGTTTTCTATTGCTCGGAGGTACCTCAGAGAGAGAGAGAGAGAGAGAGAGAGAGAGAGAGAGAGAGAGAGAGAGAGAGAGAGAGAGAGAGAGAGAGAGAGAGAGAGAGAGAGAGAGAGAGAGAGAGAGAGAGAGAGAGAGAGAGAGAGAGAGAGAGAGAGAGAGGGAGGGAGGGAGGGAGGGAGGGAGGGAGGGAGGGGGCACGTTATTTGTCAACCATTCAAGAATAAGCTGCACTTTGCATGTAAACAACCACCCAGATTCTATTGGCTTCCACAGTACTAGTGCACATACAAGTGATAACTAGCTCATATGTCCTTGTGTGAGCTCCATAGGAGAGATTTAGTATCGAATTGACCTGTACACAGGTCATATTTATCCCCCATGGTAGACAAAACGGAATAACACCCTGTACAGAATTCCGAGGAATTCATCAAGTTGTATGCAACTAAACTATATAGCACCAGACAAATAAATGATGTCTCGGCGTTTCCTCACTATTGTTCATCTAACCAAGTGAAAGAGGCATTTGGATCATATGGTTTACAGTCAAATTTTAAACCTTGTAATACTCTTCGGCAACTTCTGGTCATGCCAAAGGTTGCATAATTATAGCAGTCCTATCTATGAAATCACATGTGAAGGAGAACATGGACTGGACTGCAATAGCACATACATTGATGCGACAGAACGCACCTTTAAGCACATTTCACGAAACATCGGCATCCAAGTGCCGTTACTTCAGCAAAGTTACTTTGTCAGAATATCACTCATCTGCCGTCATCATACATCATTGCCTGTGGTCTCCAATATATGTAAATTGAATATAAACATTGATGGAACCGGAACAGGTGTTTGGTGTGAAATATACATAGTATACACATTTTGGGCTAAATTGCTTGTATTACCGAGTTCTTGTTTTTGTCAGTTGCTCATTGTGCAGCAAATACTAAATACTCTTTCTTTCTATCTGTCTCGAGTTCTACGTCTCCGCATTTCATTTCTATGTTCGTTACAACCGAGAAGTCCGAATGCCTTTGTATCACATCAAGCTGACCTGCTTTGAGGGGCATTTTCGTCAGTAATCGGCTTGGAATTATGTGAGATTTCCTGTCCCAGCTGATTTCAGTTGTTTACGCTTTGCTGCTAACACATCTTGACCTCATTGTTGATAATACTTAGACCATAATTAGAGTCACACAAATATCTGTCAATGGATTTTTTAGTAAATCGATATCGAATCAGACTTATGTACTTTGTCTTTCTTCTTACGTATATAAATAAATAAACTCTTGCTAGTAGTTTGTTCAGATTGTGAGGCGGAATCGCTTGTAACTTTGTTTCTTCTAGCCTGACGCCAAACTTCAAGTATTTAGAATATATGGGAAACAAGTATTGATGGTAACGTAAATTACATTTATTATTCAAAGCAAATGGCCATTTGCATTACATTATTTGTATTTGTCAAACCTTTTAGACAACCATGACTTTTGTATTTTACATCTTTTGACGGACAATTCCTTGTTATATTCAGTAGATAACGTACCTATGTATGTTGATGTATCGCCAGACCACCACTGTGTAACCAATGCATAGGCGATGAAGTCCATTTCTTCGTTGTCAAGAATACTAAGCAAATGGCTTTCTCTATCTAGACAGTGGTTTTCTGCCTCGATCCATGTCACTTTGTTCTGTTCCAAGAAAGACTGATAACATCTACCATTATGGAGAGTCCAGTTGTCAGACTTACATTTGTAATCTTTGGATTTGATAGGAACGACGAATATAAAAAAACAACATAATTTACAACATGTTTTACAGCAAATAACAAACCACGGAACCAAAGATTCCAGAGATGTCGAAAATGAGAAATCATAACATTTTCCCCATCGTCATTCATTCATTCATTCATTCATTCATTCATTCATTCATTCATTCATTCATTCATTCATTCATTCATTCATTCATTCATTCATCCATTCATTCATTATCAGTCACTCACTCATCCACTCACCCACTCACCCAAACAACCAACCACGTACACACAAATGAATGAAGGAATGAATGAAGGAAGGATTGAATGAATAAGGAACGAAGGAAGGGAGGGAGGAAGGAAGTAATACAGTGAACTTAGACATTTAAACCGTTTTCAACTTTAAGTTCACAGAAGGCAGGACTGAATAAAACAGAACATCCAACTGGTGCTACAACACCTTGAAAAGTGTAAAACAAATTCTAAGTACATCTTTCTATAATGCCCAAACAAATGACAACAGTAAATATTATGAACAGACTTAAATAAGTTAACATTTACTTTACTAGAACAAAGAGAAAAAATCCCTAAAATTAAATTATCACGAATATAAAATAGACGAATTTGTCTAGTCATATCATTGTCATCCATAGAGCTGCTAAGAACAAATACATAAATATATTCATAAGAATTGAAAAACAAAAGGGTAGTAAGATTTAAATAATTAAATCGGGGGTGCTTAAAATCTTAAAACATTCTAGCACAATCACATTCAGGCAAATATTGTTTTCTGATTATGAGTAATATTGTGCTGCTATTGATAGATACTGTAAATTACAGTTAAGACGGTACTATTAGGCCTAAAAATAAACTATGTACATGAACAACATACCTTTATCCTGGCTTGACTTTAAAGTTGAATTTAGACGTGGCACACTTGTATATTCTGCCTCAAACCATAGATAAACGGTCGTATCAGCGCGACATGTGATGTGCAGTTTTGAATGGATGGATTCAATAATCGATGGTTGATTAGAATTGCAATAGTACCCGAGTAAAAATGTATCAGAGGGATATTCGGAAGAGAATACTTTGATATAGTTGTTTTGACAGTTAATCTGACTACCGTAAAAGTTAAAATCACTGAAATGTATTAATTCAAGGTGTATGATATTGGTCTGTGGTACCGTAATGGTAAAGCTTGTTTGGCATACATCATGAAATAAATGTCCGAAAAATATATATCCACATTCGAAATCACAAAAGTAATTGTGATTACATTGACCAGAGTTTCCACATGGAGCGCATTCTAAAATATAAAAAAATCATAATTTCAATTACAAATAGTGAAGATAAAATTCCAATTTTTACATTTGCACTGTAGACAACACAAATTACGAATAAAAAAGTGGGTGCCTAGAGGGGTGGATTTTTATGTGATGGATTATTTAGATGGTTAGTTTTCTCTTATACTTGTTATAAAAGATTGTTATCTGCTGGAAAGGGGTGAGATATACTTATAAAATAATTTAATATATAATACTTTGAGACATACGCCAACTACAACTACTTTCCCTGAGATTTTTTGCGTGTTTGAATAATTTTGAAGTCGAACTTTGCACGTCTGAGAATGACGTATTATGGACGGATGGATCCATGGAGGGATGGCCAGACATAGCCCATTGTACGTAGTTGTCCCACCGTCGGGGGACTAGAAATCGTCTTGGTCAGGCTTGGTCGGACATTTGCATCTTATTATAGTCGATATATGTACCGCATTATATTACACGAACTATGAAGCATGCATCTCTGTAAGATATTGAGCAATTATCAATATAATGCATTACGCAATGGAGTAACTCGCAAATGGCTCACTAAACTAAAACCTACTTCAACATGTTCGCTTCGTTATTAGTTGGTTTATTTGCATCGATCATGATATGAATGTTTGTTAATAATACATTATTTTACTAAGATTACCTTCTTCTTCTTCTTCTTCTTCTTCTTCTTCTGCATGCACTGTCAGGTGGAAACCTCTACTACTTGTAGAGTTATCTGAGGAGAACGAGAACCAGACCTCCCCCTCAGTTGATGTAAAATCTTGGGGTGCAGTAGTTCCACTCCATGACGTGATTGTTCTAGTATCTCCATATCCCGCAGAGAAGATGTCTGCATCATACTCTGAATCAAAGTCATGGAATGTTACTATTATTGTTTCTATGCTGCGTGCTAACCATCTCCACATACCATTATCAGGGTAGTTGGCAGGGTAGTTCGGTGTTGTTATGTTGAAACTATCACCAGGCAACACGATGATATGTGATACACCATCAGAGGTTCCTGATAATGATTTAACAAACAAACGAACAATATGATTAAGTGGTAGTTGCAATAGTATTAGCTGTAATAGTTGTAAATAAAAGCTGTCGCGAAGGAAAATCGTGATTGTACTGAGGAATGTAACGATCTGTACCGATCAACAGTAAACTGAGGAACAATGAAACATGAACTGTTTTTATTGTAACAGACGATTCCGATTAGCTCTAATGGCTGTAAATAGACTGATGATTTCTTATATGCAAAGAAATAACAATCTGTATTTATAATGAAAGGGTGCAAATGTAGATGACAAAAGATTAAACAAAAATTAAAGTCTGCACGTGCACAACTAACATACATTTGGATTATGCTTTCGATTGTATAAAACTTGAACTTGCAAGAATATTCATTCAATCGACTTATACACAAGAAAACTCTATTTACTGATAATATTTTAGAAATGACTTGTTTGCTATCTATCTATCTGTCTGTCTGTCTGTCTGTCTGTCTGTCTGTCTGTCTGTCTGTCTGTCTGTCAGTCTGTCTATGTGTTTGTTTGTTTGTTTGTTTGTTTGTTTGTTTGTTTGTTTGTTTGTTTGTTTAAATGAATGATTAAAGTTGGTGGGTTGATCTAAACATTATATGGCAATGTTGTCAGCAATGAGGTCACCATTGTCCTGACTTTTGTTTGTTGGCCACGACTATTTTGCTAATTATGTCTTTCAACATATACATGTAATTATTGCGACACAAATAATTGGGACTACAAAGGAAAACAAGGATTAGACCTAGAAACATTGTAAGTATCACCTTTAGCTAAACACTCTCGTAGCTATAATCGACTGGGACTCTATACATCCCCACGTGATTCCTAGGAAGATTAGGGAGGATATAAAAATACGACACTACAATCCCAAAATGAATGAGAAACACAGGCATTAAACCACCATGCCTCTACAATGAGTTTGTCATACCGCCACGTATAGCTCAGCTGTTACTATGGAACTTGTCAGGATGTGTCTCCCATGTTCAAAAACATCTATCAATTTCGATTCGACTAAAAGGGAACACATGACTATTAGGTAAATATAAAATGCTGGTCCATGAGTGAATAATGATTTTCGGGAAATGGGGCACTTTGAATTTAGGGTATGGTCAATATTAAATCCAATGCACTGTGAACCCTTCACCTTGAGCACATCCTCGATTACACATACTTTGCACCATATCTACTTAAGACATATTAGCTCATTAACTAAGATCATTAATTATGCTAAAAACCCATTCACACCGTCAGTTACATCAACGCACCTATTGTTCTTGATATCCTGGATACACATGCACAAATTATATGAAATGCCACACTTGCTTTTTTATCATTTAGTCGAATTACCGAAAATGATTAATTATGCCAAATAACCGTTTAAATTAATGAAAACAAATTTCATCCCAAACTTAATTGGACATGTTACTTTCGCATTGTTATCACATTTACTAAAACTCGAAGCTAGCTACGTATAATAAACAGACATTTTATCATTGTCAATATGTCCGAAGAAATCATATCAAATTGAAGCTAGTGCTTGTAAGATATGCCCGAAAATTATTACTTATGCAAATAACAATTACAATTGTTTTAAGCAAATCATCGTCAGGCTTGGTCGATGTTGTACGCCTCATCATCATCGATGCATGTATCATATTTATGTTATACTATAAGAAATGTGATGGTTGCATACTTAAGATAATCTAAGATTGCCAAATACACAGTATTATGTAAATGACTCACTAATCTAAAATCTTTACCAACAAGTTCAACAGGTTTAGAATGCATATTCTCTTCATTTTTAGGGTTATTTCCATAGATCTTGAATGTTTGTAAATAATAAGCTATTCCTAGTATTACCTTCTGCATACACTGTCAGATGGAAACCTCTACGGACTACAATGCTATCTGAGTAAAACTGAAACCAGACCTCCCTCTCAGTAGATATAAAATCTTTAGGTGCAGTAGTTCCACTCCATCGTTGGATTACTGTAGTATTTCCATATCCTGCAGATAAAGAGTCATAACCAAACTGTGTGTCAAAGTCATAGAACGTCACCATTATTTTTTCGGAGCTGCTTACTGTCCATTTCCAATTAACGTCAAGTGGGTAGTTGGCAGGATAGTTCTGTGTTGTTATGTTCAGCCTATGACCAGGCAACAAATTGATATTTGATTCACCAACATAGGATTCTGATGAGTTAAGAAAAGAAAAGTTGTGGTAAAACCAATAGTAGTAGTAGTAGTAGTAGTAGTAGTAGTAGTAGTTTGTGTAGTTTCCAAATAGACTGTTCATTTCATATATGCAAAACAGATAACATTACATACAATCTGTATTTGCAATAAAATGCTAAGATGGCAAATGCTAATCTATCCAAACATGCAGATGACAAAACAGTGAGTCAGTTCCTTCGCCTGGGGGTGGATTTGTAGGGGAGGGTCAGCCTGTTTTTGAAATTGGCAGTAGGGGGGTCAAGCTGTTTTGAAAATTGTAGATGGAGGGGGGGGGGGTCATTGTGGTTTGGATTGTGATGGAAGAAAACATTTTAGGTGCAGTAAAAATCCTTTTTCTACAATGGCATATAGCCTTGTCTGAAATCTGGTACATGTAAATATTTGTTCTTGTCACTGTTTCTTACATGAATTCTTTAATATTACTTATTACTTCAAACATAAATATACATATAAATATACATGTATTACCTAGCTACCACACTAGTTACAGAACAAGTCATGTAAATGCTTGGCTGTTTCACAATTGATTCTTCACTTATATTGCACTTTGGGGCAAAAGTAAACTTGAAGGTTTCGTAATGGTAATCTTCATGGGTAGTTTATAAAAGAAGTTAATCTAAATTGTTCTACTCGTCACTATGAACTTATCAGAAGGGATTAATACACTTTCTATTTTGGACACTACATGTTATTGACAGTACAAATCACCACATCCCAAAAGATTCCAGTTTCTATTATACACTAGGTATTAATATTACCACCTAAAGTTCTCTAACATACCGGTGACTTTACTACACATGCAATATTAATGCCCCTATACCAATGTTACGGGCCCCTTTTTATGTGACATGGGAAACTCATTTAAAACTTACATTTACGTTAGCTATTCGAAGCTTGGAAATATTACCTCAAAGGCTATGAATAACCTAAACATTGCCTTAATAGAAGCAAACAACTCCATATCTGCCAGGGGAAACCCCAAGGACTCCCTCACCCCCAGAGGTCACTCATGCATTCAACCAACAGGGAAGTTAGCTATCATGTATCTATAATCGGTCGATCATGCCGCCATCTAGCGGTCAGATGTAACTATTGAACGTGTCAGATGTGTTTCCCATGTTCAACACAATCTAATCATGTCTAAATATACTTATTTAGTTAGTTACAAGGGAACAAATGACAATTAGATAAATAGCAAATGTTGGACCTTGAGTAAAAAATGGTTTTCGGCCTTTGGAGCACTTAAGTGGCTGGTCAGTTTTAAACCCAATGCATCTCGAATCCTTAACCCCGAACACTTCCTCGATTACGCGTACAGTCTATTTCACAGTGACATGCAACTTGTCTGTTTGATAACAACCACGCAGAAACCAACAAGAAACTGCATATGCCATACTTCAACAGCAAGATCCGCACCTTTTTACATTTAAACTAAATGACCATTTAAATGTACGTATGTATTGCAACTCCATGCAGACATTTGGGCGCCAATGCATTTTTAGTATCAAACATCCGAGGAAGGATGCGTAAATATCATTTGTGGTGTTCATTTGATGTATGGTGGCATGTGTAGTTCATTTCACTTAGACAAAATATTGCAGGAAACTCTACTCATTCTATCTTGCTATCTTATTAGGCCAAAAATATATCTATCTGGTTCTGGTCAGGGTAAACTTTCTAAAGTGGTGCGACGACGCGAATTTTTTTTTTCTAATTTTTTTTTTGCAAATTAGTAAATACACATTTTTTGACACTTTACATACTCTGTTCTATCATATTTATCTCTTGAAAAACTTCCTTTTTCTTCGAAGCAGTTTAGGCTTTGTATTTAAGCAGTCTTGGCATGTAGGGTAGATTTCAGCTGCTTGTTCTCCCGATATCAGGAATAAATAAGGAACAGGAAAGCAAGAATTATTATAATTACCTGCATACACCGTCAGATTGAAACCTCTACTGCCAGTAGAGTTACCTGAGGAGAACAAAAACCAAATCTCCATCTCTGTTGATGTAAAATCTGGAGGTGCGGTAGTTCCACTCCATGACGATATTATTATAATATCTCCATATCCTGCAGAGAAAAAGTCTGCACCATATTGTGTGTCAAAGTCATGGAACGTTACCATTATTTTTCGACAATGTCCATCACACCTTACTACCCTTCCCAATATAACATTATCAGGATAATTGGCAGGGTAGTTTTGTGTTGTTATGTCGTGACCAATACCAGGCAACAAGTCGATTACCGATACACCTCCAGACGTTCCTGGTGAACAGATGATCAAAGAACAGTATTTAATGATAATAGTAATACCATTAGTAAAAAAAACAAACAATTAACAACAAGACCATTTTGTTTGTCAAAATTCTTAATGAAAATATGATCCAGAAATCTCATCATTTCTAAAATTGAAGTCAGACTATGTCAAGAACTGGACTAAGAGGCCATTCTAAACAGCTGTTTCAACAACATGCAGTGTAGGTTATGTAAGGTAAGGTTCAACAACGGATTGAGAGCAAAGGACCATCAATAGCCCGGGGCATGTTCGGTAGACAAAGCGCCCGCGGACGTTTCAAAACGTTCTGTTCCCGAACGACTAATTGTCACAGTTTTTCGCGGGCGACCTGGGACAAAGGAAGACGATAGAGTGAGGTGACTCGCCAAAAGCCAAGATGGCGGCCACGAATTCTCACACCATCGGCGAACTTGAGTTTTTGTGTAGGATTACTTAGTGCACATTAGTTTTGATTCAGCACTGCAAAAAAGTTCATGGAATTGGTCATTTGCAATTGGCAACGGTATTTAGAAATACGAATACCCGTCGGCATAATGGTACGGTCGATTTGACGTACATTGAGCAATGCAAGATAAACTTGGGGTCAGGTCACAGGTCAAAGATCACTTCGTTAGTGTAGGAATAGTGTATGCATATACATAACAGGCCTTTGTTAGTCATTCTAGCATCCTGACAGTACTGCAAAGGTGTGATTTAACTATGCGCATCATCATTTCAGTGATGAGTGCTGAATGTACACAAAATGCGACAATCTTCTGTTTGAATGTGCCGCCATCTTTTGTTGTTCACGAGCAACATGCAAAATACAGTTAGGCGCAAGGCCAGGGCGCCCTGGCCAAACAATGACAAAACGTTTTGACTACCGAACGCCCCCTGGTTTTGAGTGTGAAAATGCTGACTCATCATGAATCAGCATACAAAAATTGCCTAATTCTCGTTAACCAGCCAGTGGAATTTCTCCAAAACTTGATCAGTTCTCGCCATAAATGTACTGAATAAGTGTGCAATTTTTCATCGTGATCACTTGAGTCGTTACTGAGATTTCTTGTATACAGATAGACACACACACACACACACACACACACACACACACACACACACACACACACACACACACACAGAATTTCTGTCACCCCATGACAATACCTCTCATTCTTACGAGAGGTAATCATTGATTATGCTAATAACCCATTTAAACTGAAAGTTACACCAACATACTTTGTAAGACACATTCGCTCTGTTTCATGGATACATATAGATTATATGAAATGTCACTCTTTCATTCTTAACACATGCCTAATTACCGAAAGCGATTTATTATGTTAATGAATCTTTGAAATTTAACACAAAAAATCATCCCTAAGCTTATTTGGACCTGATACTTTCGCATTGTCATTACATTCAATAAAGGTTGAAGCTACTTCAAAAGCCTTATGGAAAATACATTTAATTATCGTCAATATGTCTACCAAATCATATTAAACTGAAACTTATAATATTATTATGTGCTAAAATTAACGAAAATTCCTACTTATGCTAATAAGAACTGAAATTAAAAAGCCCATCATGTGCTGACTTGGTCGGAGATGTGCGCCTTATTATCACCGATGCATACACCACATTTAATCATATACCTATAATCACGTCCCTTTGTATTGCTATGGAAAAATCGCGAGCTCTACCCGGGCAGTAATTTCCGTATCACGGACCGGCACACTTTGTCCAAATATTAAGGAAAATTTGGATTCGATCAAAGATGTACAAATAGTGAAGCCGACAATAGACAACATTCGCGTTCCACTCCACATAATTATGAACAACTGTAAGCTACGGTCATTTTTCCAAAACATCTGTTTCATAGTTAAATTATCATGAATTTTATTAAACCTCGCAAGCCATAATTTTGTGTTGCATGTTTTCCGGTTTTTTCCATGCATTGGCAGCTGTGTTATGTGTTTTCTGCGACACGAATGATGCGTATGTACGTACGTCCAATGCGTATATAGTTCAAGGTAGGAACATACTGAAGTTAATCCGCCAGGCTATACATGTGATGAGGCCTCGACATGCCTCGAAATTAACTACGAACGGCGATTTATTCTCAGTATAATGTCCCTTACTGTTGCTAAAAACTATGGATGACAAATGTATTTATTGATTCAAGAAGTTTTGCGACCTCGGTCGTATGGCTTATGGGTCCTCCTAAAGACGAACCTTTCCGCCGTACGATCTCGATCCGCAAAACCCATATCCGGGCAGTAAAGATCAGTGTTGCATCCCAAAGATGTTGCATAACCACCAACTATAATGTATTATGCAAATGATCACTAGACCAAAAGCTACATTAACTAGTTTGTAGCACACGTTCGTTTAGTTTTTATTTGGTTTATTGGCATCGATCATGAACGTTTGTAAATTATAAATTATTACTATGATTACCTGAAGTCACTGTCAGATTGAAACCTCTACTAGATGTAGAGTTATCTGAGGAAAACCAAAACCAGACCTCCCTCTCAGTTGATATAAAATCTGGAGGTGCAGTAGTTCCACTCCATGACGTGATTATTGTAGTATCTCCATACCCTGCAGAGAAAAAGTCTGCTCCATATTGTGTGTCAAAATCATGGAATGTTACCGTTATCTTTCGATATTTTCCCAAGCATCTTACTACCCTTCCCAATATAACATTATCAGGATAATTGGCAGGGTAGTTTTGTGTTGTTATGTCGTGACTATTACCAGGCCACAAGTCAATTACTGATACACCACCATACGTTCCTGATGAAGAGATAATAAAACAATATTATTTAATGATAATAGTAATATCATTAGTAAAAATATTAAAAACAAAACCATTTTGTTTGTCAAAGGCTATTTCGGTAATTAGGCGAGACTCTTCAAACATACAAATGTAATTGTAGCGACAAAAAAATGAAAACTATGATTAGATTTAGTAACATCATAAAAAATATTAGGAAATAAGCCATAGTATCAACATTAGCTGAATACTCCTGTACTCACAATCATAACATCAACTAGGACTCTTTCATATTATTAATACATCTCCACATGACTTTGAGGAAGAACATTGTCAAACTTGGACACCACAATGACAAGACTCTCGGGGATGATCGCACAATGTCTCACCAGATCATTTAGGACCCCCAATCCCCTCTAAACGAATGTTCACAAGTCCGACATTGACACGTTTATATATGAAAATTGTGGCGGTCACTCTACTACGGTCGATGCAATGCAATGTAAAAACATGATGGTAAACACATTACAATACTAACAGGGAACCCATCATTGTATTTCACAAAAGGAGTACATTTTAATCAACTTATGAACATCTCGGTTGTAAATACAGATGTTCTTATTGAAAATGTATCATTTTTTCGTTTAGAGAAATTACTAACTGATGCTTTCGATACATTATCGATAGGTTCAATATGTACTCACCCGGTGGATTGTACAGGCATATGAACAACCAATAAATAGCGTAGTATATTGCTAGTGTCAGCATGTCGATGAAGTCTTAGTAGTCACTTTCAAATAAGAATAAAAGAGAAAAAGAATATGTGATCTTTAACAGCACTTTTTTAAACTTCCACCCAAATAGCTATATAAGAACATGAAAGTCTGACCTGAACAGGAAAGTCAAGTGATTTAGAAAAAAATAGTATCATTTCTTAATTGATTTCTCCTCGAAGCAATCGATCGATAATAACCATTTTTCAAATTAATTCAATAAACCAATATTCAATTTACAGTTCACCAGAAAACGTGCAATACTAGATATATTTAGTATAATTAGATATAGCTATTATATGTGGAGCCATATGATGGTCAGATGGTTTAAGTTCCTTGTTTGGAATCTGCAGTATTGTTCATGATTGTGGCCCGAGTCAGTGTGGCTTTAAAGTTGAACCCTATGTGGAGGACGTGGAGGATTTAATCTCATCCATTTACAGAGGGGACCAATAGATTGTCTGCTCACCTGGAGAACGAGGAGGTTATAATATAATTATTTTTTTAGTTGTTGTTTCAATGCAGATCTATGACGATGATTACTGTAAAGTGCTACGATAACGACACCCATTGGAGAAGACACTTTATAAATATTATATATTCTTATAGTTTAAAAGTAAACATCTGGTGAACGTGACCTTGTGACCTTATTACCAACAGCAACTAGTCAGAGTAATCGCAACATTATCATAAAAAAATTAATTAATTAATTAATTACAATAATATGTATGGAATATTTCAGAATGTATTCGTTAAATGCATCCCAACTTTAACAACAATACGTGAATATCAATTATATATCAATTTGGCAGTTGAGGAAAATAGTGAAAGTGGAATATTAAAAGTGAAAGTCAATAGGTGAATTTGCTGCCAATACGTCACGAATGTCACTGCAATTTGCAACACTAACGTGCAAACACTGATTCTAAATGTGTTGACCTTGTGGTTTCAATATTTAGTTATTTCGGTTGATTTTTTTTCTTATAAGTATATCAGTAGGATTAACATTAACTCAAGCAACAAAGTCTTCTCTTGTGTTTGGAATAGTAATGCAGAAGCTTATATCAATGTATTCGTCCGCCCGCACGCTCGCCCGGCAGCCCACCCAACCCAGGAGGTATTGCGGCGCAACGACTACGCATGCGCTGATTTATTGACTGGTGACTCAGACCTACGCTACTATATTTTTATTATTATATTCTTTATTTCAGGCCATTAAAAAAGTCCCATACAACCACAAAAAAATAAAAATACTATAGAAAAAAAACAACTAATTATACAATACAAGTCGGTAATTTTTCCAGAAACTGGAGTAAAAATAATTGTCGGAGAGAATACACGTCTTAATTATTTCATTGTGACTCTCGTGTAGCCGTTCACCAAATTTGAACAACAAGTTGCGTTGTAATGAGGTAAAATTAAAAATATTCCTGCTGACACAATTGTTACTTATGCTAACTGCCCCTCTAAGGCCAAAAACTATTCGCAACGTGTTGTTATATGCTACCTGTATTTTACGAAGCATCGTGTTGCTATAACTACACCAAACTTGTAAACAGTAAACACTATATAAAAAACTCCTAAAAAGTGTACATTTCACACGCTCCGAGCAATGAACAAAATTTCTGACAATAATATTTGCCCTCGCATACATAGCTCTAAGTTATCTCTGCATATCTGCTTCATCGCACCCATTGGAGGTCACTATGTATCCAAGATATTTTTTAACTGTAACAAAATTCAACTGTTTGCCATATAAATAAACAGAAGGCATTCTGGTTGGTTTCCATTGCCGAGGAAAAAATGACACACATTCTGTTTTTGTTGTATGGAACAGAATATCGTGTTCCATGCCAAATTGCTCACATATCTTAATTAGTTTCTGTAATGACTTAATCGAAGGCGAAATCAATACAATGTCATCTGCATAAAGCAAATGGTTCAAAATCTTGCCAGCTATGTGACACCCGACTCCCGCCAACTTCAGCCTTTTGGTAAGATTTTCGATGTAGACTGCAAATAACTTTGGAGAGATTATGCTTCCCTGGCGTACCCCATTAATGACTTTAAAATGGTTAGATTCCGTAGAACCCCAACGTACAAAAAACAGCTGAGCATGATACCAGTACTGAAGGATGCGAACAATAAACAGTGGCGTTTCACTATCAATCAGTTTCCTAAACAGAGTCCAATGGTTAACCCTATCAAATGCTTTCCTCGCATCCAAGAAACAAGAGAAAACTGGGGAATTGTGTCTTTTGTAAAAATCAACAATCTCTTTGAGTACAAAAATGCACATGTCAGTGGAATGGTTCTTTTTGAACCCGAATTGAAAATCACTAGTCACAATATACTTCTCAATGCGACTCAAAGTGCACATTTCAAATAATTTAGAAGCTGTTGTAACTATAGCGACTGGTCTATAATTATCTACTGAAGTGAGATCCTTAGCTTTATCCTTTACTATTGGCACAATTGTGGCATCCATAAAACTATTCGGAAGCCATCCATGGACAAAGAATGCAGTAAAACACATACTGAGCAAGTCAAAGACGATCGGGTTTGCATAAATGAGGTGTTCAGACATTATGCCATCCCTCCCCATAGCTTTTCCTTTTTCTAGATTAAAAGCTGCCTCTTTAAGTTCATTAGGCGTAACGGTCATTTCGCAATCAAACTCGATATTAGACAGAGTTGACTGAACAAATTCCTTATTCTGACTGTTAGAAACAGAATTAAGTAAACTCTCATAATGTGTTTTCCACATACTAGCAATATCCCTGTAGCCTGTACAACCACCAACTGTACTAGGTAAAGGACAGTTAGTGGCTCCAGAGCAAGCCCTTACGGAATTCCAAAATTTCCGAGAATTATTCTGTACAAGGTTGTTAGCCATAGCATCTGCCTTAGCCTTATTCTCCCTCCGCTTACAAGTCCTAAATGCTAGCTTGAATTTGGCTCGCGTTGTACGCATCAACTCCCAGAGGGGACCTGAACGGGGTTTACCATAAACCACCCATATCTTAAACGCATCCCGTGCACTATCATGTAGATCGCGTAAGTAATCATTCCAACCCGGCACTTCACGAAAATTATTCATATTTGAGTGTGGAATGCTATTTTCAGCAGCCTGCTTCAAGGCACTAATTACTTCCGAATAAAACAAACTCAAATCGGCAAGGTGGTCGCTGTTGGTACAATTTGGATCCAGACATTTAAGGGTATTACATGGAATGCAAACGTTGCTAAGTAATTCTCCTGTCATTAGCTGATAACTTGTCAAATTGTCATACTTTGCTCTCTGCCAATTCGGCCTAGCATTGATGCCATTTTGAGAATCAGAAGCGAAACGAGTTAAACCTGATGTTTCAATACTAACACCGATGGGGAAATGATCAGACGAGATAAAATCATGAAAAATCTCTACATTACAAATGGCTTTGTGCACAGAGTGAGTACTAAGACAGTGATCTAACCAATGTGTATTCCCATGGGCTTCACTATAAAACGTAAAATTGTCTTTGTTCCTACCCAAAATATCGATATCAGAAATAAACAAATTGTTCTCTCTACAATGTTGCTCTAATTCATTCCCAAACAGTGATCCCAAATCGGCATTAAAGTCCCCAAGAATTACTGTATTAACGGTTTCAACTTCCTGAATGATACTATTAATCTTAGCCAAATAACGCGAATATTCATCGTAGTTCTCTCTAGAACATGTCGGTAAATAGACACAAAGTATAAACTATAAGGGCGGCCCTTTTTATTTTTCTGTTTCTCATCTCCCGACCGACCCCTGAGCACAGCAAAATTGTAAGGTTCCCCATGGCGTCTAGTTCTGCCGAGGCCACGACCTTGCGACATTGGCCCCCTAAAATTACAAATGAAGCAATAATTTTCCCACCTTGCGTCGCTTTGGCGCATTCATTTTACGGCAGACATCAAAATTATCTAAGTCCACGGCCGGACCAGGCCAGGCTCTGACTCGACGTGAATCCCACAAGAAGTATACTGACTGCGTACAGGGAAAGTTTTGTTGACATCATATAAGATACAGTGTGACAACGCGCAGTTCTATTGTTAACATAAAAAATGCCACAAAAAGATCAACTTTGATAAACTTAATCTACAAATGAAAACATTAGAGGGATTAGATGAGACGTCGAAATGGACGTCTCTCGTCACATGTTTTGTCTACTGTCACTGTCGTGACCTCTGACCTAATCACTGACGTGTGCGAAACACTGAACTTGCTACCGGAACATCTATCTGCCATGCCACAGCTCAGAAGCCTTCGTGAACCAAATTTATGGGACAGGTTGTGATTTTCATTTGTTGACGGGTTAAATTAAATGAGTACATGTGTATTTTGATTCCGAAAAAGCTGTGTTAGGGGATCGTGTTGCATGATGTTCACAGTGCTAGTGACACATGTGAATGTCAGGAGATGTTGATGTACATCAACATCTCCTGACGAGTGATTTACTCACGAAACAGGCTTGTAGAGACGAAAAACCCGACTTGATTTTCTTCTACCCTCAACATATACTCCGCTCTGCGTGCAGACGCATCGAGCACTGTACTACGGACAAATCTTACCACTGACTTCCTATATATATATATATATATATATATATATATGAATGATATATTGTTTAGAAAGATTGGACAGCCAGGTAGTCACAATTTTTAATCTGAATATCAATGAATAGCAGTGCTAAAATTTATAATTCCCATTTTTCAGACAATGACAATGAACAACTTCAAAATAAGTCACAGTGAACATATGATTGAATAAAAACTTTGAGAAATCCTAAACTTGTAACTACTTGTTTCATTTTTAAAATTGTTAGTACACTGCTGTGTTTATCATTCCCTCTTCAAATTCAAGACATTTTGAAGAAAGAAAATCCCTGACTTTAAAAAGTACCAAATGTGAACGAAAAACTTACAAATAATAGTCAAACAAACTTTAAAATAATTTATTTTTTATTAATTAACCGTTACTGGCTGTGTATCATGATTTGGTCCTGCTATATCAAATGACAGCATAGTTACGTACCGTAAACTTGCAATCTTGTTTCTATGTCAATTCATCCTAAAAAGAAAACCTAATTCATGACAACATGCATATATTATTGTATACTGTATAATTTCAATGGGTTTTCAATAAAGAACGTGAAAGATAAAAAAAAAACTTGCAATGATACGGAAAGCTGACATTAGGTGTCCTTGAAACTCAGAACTTGAATCTTTAACTAAAACTATCAACAAAGTCAAAGTTGGGATGCTCTGTAAATATTACATTAATTTTTTTCTGATTTGCACAACAAGTTCGTTCTTCATGTCTGACCGGGCGCACATGCATCGGCCGTCCATAGTGGCCATGCCAGTGATTACGCATTGATTCAGTGCCCAAATTTACTCACGAAACATATATATATATATATATATATATATATATATATATATATATATATATATATATATATATATATATATATATATATATATATATATATATTATATATATATAACTTAAAATTACATAATCTTAATTGCCTTCTTTTTCTAAGGTGTAATGTGTAGTACACAATTTTCAAAAAATAGCTTACTGGGAACTGTTATTATGAATGAAATTTTTTTTATGTAGTTAGGTAATGGTCTATATGTAATGGTATATCTCAGACCACAGTATCTCTATAGTGGTCTGAGATAATTTATATGAATATTTCATAGACAATAATAATTGACCCCACTCCCTGTCAAATGACACCACTTTTTGGAACCAAGGGGCCTGTGACCCCACTTGTTGGAAACCTTGGCAGAACACCGCCGTCTAACCCCCCCCCCTCTCACCCCCCACCCACCCCCTTTGTTACGTCAGAGCAGCATGTGTCTTTCATCATGGCTGAAGCCGTTGAGGTTTGATGAGGGACAGGGCTCAAAATTAATACTGTCACGCGGTACATTTTGCTGCAATGTAATAATAGCTCAGAATATTTCCATCATTTTCAAAATTATGCTTAAAATTGGTAAAAGTCATACTGCATTCCTAATTTCTTGACCAGTTTTTAGCTTTAAATCAGTTGTATTATCAGGGAAATGACCGACTCCATAGCGTTTCATGACCCATGACATGCATGTCCTTTGAAGACATTCCGATGTTTACATTATTACTTTTAATTACTTTTAAACAGTAAATCCCAAAGGGGTTCTGAGTTCTAGAAATGTTTACATGTTATCTGGTGGATTATTTTGACAAGTTCACACTGAAGAAATATGTTTCATAGAAGTAATGGTTTATATAAATGAAAATTCATCTAGCACACTGATGACAATCACGTAAGTGTTTCAAAACAAAAAGTTACATACTAAAGTTCAAATTGGATAACTTGAAAACATTGTTAGCGATGGCAATGCCACTTTGATTAATAGGACGAATGTATTAGTACTCCTGATAAAATCACACAATAGTGGCTACAGATATACACCCATCAGGATGATAAGTATTTAATCATCTTCTTCCAAAGTTGTTCTACAGACTTGTCAACCTTGCTAAAATGAAGGAAAGAGACTTGTAACAAGGAATTCAATAAAGAGAAGAGAAATGAAGTTGTATAGAAACTAACAGGACAGAAATGACAGAGAATAGAACTGAAAAAATACATTTTTTTTCTTGCCCCCCCCCCTTTTTTTTTATTTCGCCCGCCCGACCCGCCTGACTATTCCATTGGAGATGAGAAACAAAAAAAAAAAAAACCTCACCCTAATCAGACTGGACAAATTTTGAATCACACTGTTCCTCAACGAGCGATAAACTAGCAAATGTGTCAAAATTATTCACTGCTTATCTCAGTGGCCGCTGTTTTATACTCCGTAAATGCGCGACTATTTACAAAGACTGACCACAGCTAGGTGATGCTATACATTGATATCTGTGCACAGTATGGCAGTGTGTGAATTACATTCCAAACATGATGCGGTAGACTTTCGATTAGCATTCTTCAACGTCGTCAAAAAAGTATAACCGCCTCACATACATTTTGTTAAAATGGTGACGTTGTGTACGATCATTAGTTTTCTGTTCAATTTTACTCTGAAAACACTTTTAGTTAGTAATTTGACATCGTACGTCGATGAAAACATGTATTTTCCAAAATGGCGGGTAGTGACGTCACAAACTATTGCGAGGTTTTGGAGTCCTCAACATCGATGGTATAGCAAGTCTCGTGTATTACGATATTTCGTCCAGACGCGATGCGTATGTGTATGTATACCCAACGTTTTAGAGTTTTGAATCTCTGCACGCCTTCGGATATTTAGTTTGAACAATTTTAGCTTTTCGGAGAAAATTAATCAAAAACTGTGATTGAAAAAAATCAGTGTGCAAAGATTGAGTTTAGGGAGATTAAGAGATTTAGACAAGGGCTAAAATATAGAACTGTCAACAACACTCAACATTCTCGTTCTATTTATATACAAATATAAAACATCAATATTGTACCTTAGCTAACAGAAAGTTCAAACATATCAAATTAAATATATCATGATTTTAGCATAATGATGACCAATGGTCACCAAATGCAGCCATTTCAATTCTAAAATCATCAACTTCAACTTCTGAATCCCTCCACCCCCCCCCCCCCATCCCCGCCGTGGACTGGTGACTTTCATTTTTGGTTAACCATTGTGTTGTCATTAGCCAGAGTAACTAACTCCTGTACATATCTAGTACTAACCTAGTACCTACAATATCATCGTGAGGCAGCTGGTCACAAATGGATCTACCCTGCACAAGCTTATGGGTTTTGCTTAGTTATGATATTACAATTATACCATCGCCAGCAATATACATACATAAACCATAAGAAAACACATATGTCCTATCAAGTTTGTTGATGTACCTTACAGTGTTAATGAATAATTTGCATAATTAATGATTTTCGGTATTTAGGCTATATCTTAAGAATACATACTTCAATTTCAATATAATTCAGTGCACACGTTAACCTTAACAATCGCATATGTCCTGTTAAGCTTGTTGATGTACCTTTCAGTGTTAATGAATAATTTGCATAAGTAATGATTCTTGGTAATTAGGCTATATCTTACGACTGCATACGTCAATTTCAATATAATTCAGTACATACATTAACCATAACACATTGTGTATGTCCTATAAAGTTAGTTGATGTACCTTACAATGTTAATGAATAATTTGCACAATTAATGATTATCGGTAATTAGGCTATATCTTAAAACTGCATACTTCAATTTCAATACAATTTAGTACATATGTTAACCATAACAAAGCGGATATGTCCTATAACATTTTTGATATAGCTTACAGTTTTAAAGAAAATTTTGCATAATTAATGATTTTAGGTAATTAGGCTATATCTTACGACTGCATACTTCAATTTCAATAAAATTCTGTACATACATTAACCATAACAAATTGTGTATGTCCTATAATGTTAGTTGATGTACCTTACAGTGTTAATGAATAATTTGCAAAATTAATGATTTTCGGTAATTAGGCTATATCTTAAGACTACATACTTCAATTTCAATTCAATTTAGTACATATGTTAACCATAACAAAGCAGATATGTCCTATAAAACTTTTGATATAGCTTACAGTTTTAATGAAAAATTTGCATAATTAATGATTTTAGGTCACTAGGTTGTATCTTAAAAATGCAAGCTTCAAATTTCGTATAATATGATACATATATCAACCATAATAATACGCACCTGTCCTATGAAGTTTGTTGCTACAACTTTTACCTTTAATGAGTATTTTGAATAATGAACGATATTCAGTAATTAAGCAGTATCATACACTCTTACATACATTAACCTAAGAAAGCACGCTTGTCCAAAAACAAAGCCTGTTACCATTGTTTTTTAAAAAAAATTTAATGAGTTATTTGCATAATTAGTGATTCCCTTATGGGAGGCATTCAGTTTAAATCTGGTTTTATTAAAATGTTACAGGACAGTTCCACGGATTAACAGTAAGCGGACAGTTTCTTTGTGTAAAAGTATCCGGTTAACTGAAAAAAGAGAGTCCTTTAAATGAAATTGAGAGCAGAGTTGAAACAATAGGGAAAAGTCGGGAAGGAGTATAACTGTATCAAACACATAGAAGTTACAAGACGAAGTGTATGTTTATTTGTTATTACAATCAGACGATACTCAGCGACTGAAGTACAGTATTTCAAATTTGTACGATTTTATTGTTTCAAAGACGAGGTTCACGCCCGCTTTCACGATGTTTTTGATAACATTTTTATTGTTGGTCATCATGGAATCATGTCGTTGATCATGACAGGTACTCAACTGCATACAATGTCATTTTGTCCCCAAAACATGTTGCATAGTCAAATTATCATAACATTTACCAAATGCCAAACCTTATTAACAGTAATTTACATGTTTTCCATTTTTGTATTTGACAAGTGTGTTTCGTGCATCTTGGATGATGCGTGTACATGCACATGGTGCAAGGAGCTCGAGATATACATATCGAAATCAATCCGCCAGGTCATACATGTGATGAGGCCATGGCATAAGTCGAGATTTCAAGGAGTGGCGATTTATTTTCAGTATAATAATCTTACTGTCTCTAAAATGTCCAAATTACGTATTTTAGCACTTCAAGAGGTGTATAGAGGTGTATAATAAAACCTTGACCGTATAGCTTACGGGCCCTCCTAATGTCGGGCCCCTTACTTCCGCGTACGACCTGGGTCCGCAAAACCCATATCAGGGTGGGAAAGATTATTAGAGTATACTTCAACAACTTGTTGTTAGATTCAACAAGCTTAAATTAATTGTGTTTGGAATTAGTCAACCCATGACCCAGATGTTCATTATGAAAATTACAGCATTTCACAAATCATAAAAAACTACTTCACGTTTTAGATTGCAATTAAAATAATGGGCAAATGAAAAACATCGCCAAAGGCAATTTTAATAATATTATTGAAATTAATCATTAACTTTTTGCTCTTTTGTATAAATGCAATCATCCTCCTTATGTCGGGCCCCTTCCGCGTACGACCTGTGTACGCAAAACCCATATCAGGGCGGGAAAGATTATTAGCATATACTTCAACAACTTGTTGTTAGATTCAACAAGCTCGAATTAATTGCGTTTTGGAATTAGTCAACCCATTACCCAGATGTTCATGAAATTTACAGCATTACATAAATCATAACAAAACTACTTCACCTTTTAGATTGCAATTAAACTAATGGGCAAATAAAAAAACATCGCCAAAGACAGTTTTCATAGTATTATTGAAATTAATCATTAACTTTTTGCTCTTTTGTATAAATGGTATAAATGTAATCATCTTTAGTTAAAACACATATTTTAGTCTAGGTAGTAGTCCACGAAGTCAAATTTTACTCATATACTTATAACAATAAGTAATTGACAGCTGAAATGCAACTTAAATTGTTTCTTTTCCTCGATAATGACATTAACATTCAAACTAATATTCAACAAATTAACATGACCTCACTTTCTGAATAGTCTATTGAAAGTGATTATTAGCGCATAGCTGCTAGAAAATTAATTTTCCCTGACGAGGTGAAATTAGTTCTTTATTGAACATAATAAACTACTCATCAACATTAACTACTTGAATAAATTTTATGCACCCTTTCCTCTGACAATCTCTTTTTAAAATGGCTTTAATTTAAGATATTTCGTCAGCACAACTATAGCTCTATCGGAGAGATAGAATTTGAACACGTATGCTTGTTGTATGTCACAATGATAATAGCACCTGTTGGTTTGTTATTCCTATGCGATAACCACTCTAGTAGGGAGTTGAGAGGAAGAGTAAAGGACAGTTGTGCCGCTATAGATCCATGCCAGGGGTAATAATTGTAAAGCGCCTTGAGCACAATGTGGGGAAACGCTATATACAAACCAACATTATTATGATTATTGTAGTAAGTGTTTGTAGTCATGGTGACCATCGAAATGTTTTCAAATAAATATTTATTAGTGTAAGGTATTTAAAGCATAATATCCTTCTTTTCAGTAATGCTCTCAGAAATTCAGACAGACAGACAGACAGACAGACAGACAGACAGACAGACAGACAGACCGAGACAGAAGCCTAGGTACATAGGGAGAATCAGCCAGAGAGACTGACTGACAGGCAAAGAGTCAGCCAGAGAGACTGACAGACAGACAGTGAGAACGGATGATATACGAGTTTTGACTGGCCTGTCTATTTCTTTATCTGTGTCTGTCTGTCTGTCTGTCTGTCTGTCTGTCTGTCTGTCTGTCTGTCTGTCTGTCTGTCTGTCTGTCTGTCTGTCTGTCTGTATTTCAGTCAACAGAACTCAACAACTTTTTTCTTGTATAAAATGATGATTTGGCTCCTCTTTCCCTTTGGAAGACAATTCAATATCAGCATGTATATTTCTGAAGGTCAAGTTAAACTTATTTATGTTTGCTTATCGCGAGGCCTGACTTTGGACAGTAGGGTATGCCTGGCTTGGACATAGCTTCTGTAACTTGTGAGTTCGAGTATCTGCTGGGGTCGGAAGATTACTGGTGAACCGGGTTTACTTTCATTTGAGTAGGCTTTGCCTATTTAAGGCTTGAATACCACAACTACTATTCATTTAAAATATCATATTTTTATCATCTAATTGCCCTTTTTAACAAACTTGCCCAGTTTTGTCTTTTTCATTTGTGTGTATCCCGTCGTTTACATATCTTGTGAGCTGTAGCGAACCACGATTGATCGCCAGCCTGCCTGTCGCGGCTATTGTTCATATTTGTATTCTTTGTTTGAGATATCGCAAGACTACCGATATGTTGTCCATGCTATCAACCGACGACGAAGTCTGAGGTTGATTTCATGTACAACATCTAGTTACTCACACGATATTTTAGCATACACACAAAGTGAGAAAACAGGTCATTTCTTAGTTGGTACAACAATTAATACTTTACGAAAATATTATTGAATAAGCTTGGATTAGACAGGCTGGTGACCCATTGCTGAGTTGAGTTTAAACGAGAGAAATGGTCCGAGGCATGTTGACTGGCGTTTTTTAACCCTTAAGGCAAAGCAAATGAAAACCGTGTGCCTGGAATTATACGAAGGTTCATTACAGTAAAAGTAAGTTGTGTCTTGGAGTAATTCACTTGTTGAGTAACTTCCTAGTGATAAACTGAATTGAGTCGGTGTGTTTGACAACCAATACTTTGATATATTTTCACCTGTCGCGAAATGTGTGATTGTGTGAAACAAGCCAATTAATTTATAGAGAACCAAAGACAACGGTACCCAGGATTACACAAGAAATAATTTAATCGTACGTGTTAAACTTGTAATGAAAAGATGTGGCACTTGGAACTAGCTACCTGCTTGAAATTCTATTACAAATAATTATATGATATATAACATACGGCATATGTATGCGAAATGACCGATATGTATTTATGCCGTGTAATATGTTGGTAACACAAATTGGAAAGTGATATTGAAAGTAAACTACATATTCCACGAAAGGTTAGTTATTTGATGGTTGCATACTGACGCATATTTTATACGACAAAATAAAATTCTTCAGGTGATGGTTTGAATGCTTTGTTTCTCGATGGTAGATCAGTTTACCAGTCTGAGGGACAGCAAAGGGATGATATCATGACCGTACCAACTCAGTGGGAAAATCGAGACACGATGGCAGAGATGGCCCGATACGAAGTTACACGTATATGTATCCTATACTATTGAGAGATTGGATGGTTGTATATATCGTCTCCCCCCCCCACCCCACAAAATAAATATACATCACCCAAGTGTGGAGTTACCCTCGAAAATATCAACCTCTGAATCTATTACTCTAAATATATATAAAGATATATAATATATATAATAATATATAATATATATTATAATGAAAGATTCTTTCAATACTCTTGTTCCGAGTCAATAGATGCATATAAGATTTTAAGATAATTTATAATGTCTATTTAACACATCGGAAACAAATCCAAAACAAGCCTCATATCAACTCATCATATAATATAATATACAGCGTCCTAATCAGTATTGAATTGAATGATAAAAATACCATTTCTGCGGTAATCTTAAACATCGGCAACATACTTTGCAAAATTTTGAAAGTTGAAATATACCTTACTGTGAGTGATATTTTAATTGGCCATATACTCATATCCCAAATTTGTATCAATGGGTGTCAGTTAATTTGACTTATCAAACAAGAATCCATATTCGCTTTTGTGCATTTTTAATTTACTGGCGTCAAGCCTGAATGCGCTATATTGAAAAACGTCATCATCTTAACATAAGTCAATAATATTCCTGCATATATGTTTACAGTAGATACATTTTCACATTGTTTGTCATACTATGTTTTAGTTGTGTAATACAAATTTTCATCTAGTTTAATGCAATGCTCTTTCTTTTCACATGCGTATCGGTAAACATATGCATACTATCGTTAAAAATTGAATAGATAGCATTTCAGTCAACAGAACTCAACACAAAATGTGTTTAAAACGATGATGTGACTCCTGTTTTCGTTTGGAAGACAATTTGATATCAGCATGTATATTTCTGAAGCTCAAGTGAAACACATATGTGTTTGCTTATCGTGACGCGGGACTGTGGACAGTAGGGTATACCTGGCTTGGACATAGTTTCTGTAACTTGTGTGTATCTGCTGGGTTCGGAACATTACTGGTGAACCGGGTGTACTTTCTTTTTAGTAGGATTTGCCTGATAAGGGCGTGAAATATGTCACATTGTTATCACTTACTTGTCGTTTTTACAAGTTTGCCCAGTTTTAACTTTTTCATTCATGTTTATACTGTCTTTTACGTTTCTTCTGAGCTGTAGGGAACCATGTTTGATCGCCAGTCTGCCTGGCGCGGCTATTGTTCACTTTCTATGTGTGAGATACCGCAAGACTACCGAGATGTTGTTTACGATATCAACCGACGCGGCGACGACGTCAGAGGTTAATACCATGTACATCATCTTGTTACTCACGCAATATTGTAACATACACACAAAGTGGGAAAAACAAGTGACTCTTTAAGTTGGGATAACAGTACTTCCAAAGTCTGCCTCAAGATCAAATACACGTGACTTTGCAAAGACTGATTACAGCCTGGCCGGGGCCCTGCTAAATGGCTTCACTGTATGTATGATAAGGATTCCCCTGCCTGTTAGACTAAACAAGATAATTCTGAATTGCCATTACGTTGAACGACCCGATTCGTTCAATTCAAAGTCCACAGCAGTACCGACGTAAGATAGAATAAGGTGTGAATATAAAAAAATCATCTTACCTAGTTCTTGAAATACGAAGAGCAAAACGGTTGCCTTGTATTGTCGAAATGAAGAAATCTCCCGCACAACAAAAGCCTCCTTCTTCAATATTGAACTTGAAGTGTCCGGATCAGAAATGAAAATTTTGTTGAACTTCACGATGCGTTTCTCCGGAAATTAACCAACGGGTTTTGATACAGTGAATAATTGCTCTAAAGCAGTAACACTGTATGTAGTCGGTTGTCTGCTAGATTAAGGTGTTAGTGTTGCCCTATTAATAAAGGATGTATCACGTGCTTTGTAGCTAATCATTTAACTAAGTGATATTCGCAATTACGTTCATGACATATCGCATGTATCAATCATCCGTAACACATACTGTTGACTTAAAGTGGCACGAACTGAGTTCATACAGTTTTTTCGCAGGTGAAAATACCAACATAAAGCCACAACTAAACTACTCCAGTGTAATAGTATTGTCAATGCATGCCTTCAATATTATTAATCAATTGTCTTCTGGCATTGTTAGCAGAGTTAATTGCATCGTAAGGATGTCATCGGAGCGTTTATTATATGATATATCTTACTACTAGCTTTGAGTTCAGTCAATTGCAATAAATGGTTAAGTGTACTTCAGCAAGTACAGTTCTATGAGTACATTAAATTTTCAAGTCTCACCTATATAATACAACAACATACAAACTTGCACTCAACTCGATTGAAGTGAAAGCCAGGTGCCGGCCACATAGACGGAGTGGCGATTATTCAAGAAAACAATTACAAACAAGGTTCGATTACAATGAACAAGTAAATACTTCCCGAACTGCTAACCGACAGTTGCTATGGTAACGACTACATACGTAAATCTAGTGATATAATTACAGGAGGTTGACAGTCTTATGGTTAGTAGTTGTATACCGTTGGGATGCAAAACACACAAAAAGAACCCTCCGACTTGCACAATCGCCGCCAAGGAAAAACCAGAATGATGTAAAAAACCTTGTATATTAAGGTAAACAAAATTCTCTGGAAACCTGTGTCCGTGGCCTTGCGACTTGTAGCGGGTGGAGAATGTCGGACCTCATTCGATTTTACATAGATCTACGCAATATAATAAAATACATGAAAGTACACAGTACAAAAATTAGAACTGGAACGTCGAAGGGATACAGAATGAAATGTGTCCATCTACGAAGAGAGCACTGACTAGACTGCCAGTTCGTCCTAAACCAACGCCCAACACACATGGTCACTCCACACGTGGCCGTCACCTTTAATCCTCTATTTGCTCAATGTCAATATTATATTTAGGCGAAACGTTGAGACATTAATTTACCGCTATACTACGTACCGCGGGAAATACTAAATATACAGCAAAAAGTACGCCCTAAACAGTATAAACTCATTTTGTGCCCCTTTAAATCTAGACATAATTGCAGACATGTGTCACGATGGGGATTCCTCCTTTTGCGTCTGTAAGGGGCAGACTGAAATTCCTTTGTAAAGCCGGAATGCAATATTTAGTGTATTTATATCGAAAAGAAGATATCCTGTGAATAATGTTGACTAACAAGGCATCAAACCACCAGATTCATAAACGAAAAGATATTGTGTTCCTCTTCAAAGCTTGGTTTCTAGTTCTGTGAAGAAAACCAAGCTCTGTCATACTATAAAAGACAGCAGTTATTGTCATGTGAAGGTGTCCTCTTGTAATGGAATGGTATGAATATATCAAGTTCGGCCAGCTGTTGAACTCTGGTGAACACTGGTTGTTATATTTCTGTTTTCCGTTTACTTCATTGAAGCGTGTAAATGTATATTTAAGCGATAAACCACCCCCTGGGGATGGTATACCACTCGGTTTTGACCAGTGAACTCAATATATGCACTCGCTATCGCTCGTGCATATATTTCGTGGTATATTTCGTGCATATATTTCCCACTGAATATCGTGAGTGGTTTACCCAGTCCTAACCAGGAAAATGTTTGTGCTATCCACTAAACCAACAATTCATTTTGATGTGCACAGTGTGTGTTACCTAGAAAATACTATAAAAACATGCATTGCCCATTCCCCCACAATTCCATGTTTTCCCCTCCCACTGTATCAAAATCAGGATCTCCCTGCCACAATTCTTCTTCTTTTATTCCCCTACCACTACGGATCGAATAAAATTGCCTGTTTACTAAAACAACTATTTGCAAGGACAGCTTGAAGTTCGTTGACTGCACCTATAATTTTCTAGTCCGGATTTTAACCGTGCGTAGGAACGGATGATATACGAGTTTTGACTGGCCTGTCTATTTCTTTATCTCTGTCTGTCTGTCTGTCTGTCTGTCTGTCTGTCTGTCTGTCTGTCTGTCTGTCTGTCTGTCTGTCTGTCTGTCTGTCTGTCTGTCTGTCTGTCTGTATTTCAGTCAATAGAACTCAACAACTTTTTTCTTGTATAAAATGATGATTTGGCTCCTCTTTCCCTTTGGAAGACAATTCAATAGCAGCATGTATATTTCTGAAGGTCAAGTTAAACTTATTTATGTTTGCTTATCGTGAGGCCTGACTTTGGACAGTAGAGTATGCCTGGCTTGGACATAGCTTCTGTAACTTGTGAGTTCGAGTATCTGCTGGGGTCGGAACATTACTGGTGAACCGGGTTTATTTTCATTTGAGTAGGCTCTGCCTAATAAAGGCTTGAATACCACAACTACTCTTAATTTAAAATATAATATTGTTATCATCTAATTGCCCTTTTTAACAAACTTGCCCAGTTTTGTCTTTTTCATTCGTGTGTATTCCGTCGTTTACATATCTTGTGAGCTGTAGCGAACCACGCTTGATCGCCAGCCTGCCTGTCGCGGCTATTGTTCATATTTGTATTCTATGTTTGAGATATCGCAAGACTACCGATATGTTGTCCATGCTATCAACCGACGACGAAGTCTGAGGTTGATATCATGTACAACATCTAGTTACTCACACGGTATTTTAACATACACACAAAGTGAGAAAACAGGTCATTTCTTAGTTGGTACAACAATTAATACTTTACGAAAATATTATTGAATAAGCTTGGATTAGACAGGCTGGTGACACATTGCTGAGTCGAGTTTAAACGAGAGAAATGGTCCGAGATATGTTGACTGGCGTTTTTAACCCTTAAGGCAAAGCAAATGAAAACCGTGTGCCTGGAATTATACGAAGGTTCATTACAGTCAACAGGTAAGTTGTGTCTTGGCGTAATTCACTTGTTGAGTAACTTCCTAGTGATAAACTGGTAAAAATTTGAATTGAGTTGGTGTGTTTGACAAGCAATACTTTGATATATTTTCACCTGTCGCGAAATGTGTGATTGTGTGAAACAAGCCAATTAATTTATAGAGAACCAAAGACAACGGTACCCAGGATTACACAAGAAATAATTTAATCGTGTTAAACTTGCAATGAAAAGATGTGGCACTTGGAACTAGCTACCTGCTTGAAATTCTATTACAAATAATTATATGATATATAACATACGGCATATGTATGCGAAATGACCGATATTTATTTATGCCGTGTAATATGTTGGTAACACTAATTGGAAAGTGATATTGAAAGTAAACTACATATTCCACGAAAGGTTAGTTATTTGATGGTTGCACTCTGACAAATGTTTTATACGACAAAATAAAATTCTTCAGGTGCTGGTTTGAATGCCTTCTTTTTTCGATGGTAGATCAGTTTACCAGTCTGAGGGACAGCAAAGGGATGATATCATGACCGTACCAACTCAGTGGGAAAATCGAGACACGATGGCAGAGATGGCCCGATACGAAGTTACACGTATATGTATCCTATACTATTGAGAGATTGGATGGTTGTATATATCGTCTCCCCCCCCCACCCCACAAAATAAATATACATCACCCAAGTGTGGAGTTACCCTCGAAAATATCAACCTCTGAAGCTATTACTCTAAATATATATAAAGATATATAATATATATAATAATATATAATATATATTTATAATGAAAGATTCTTTCAGTACTCTTGTTCCGAGTCAATAGATGCATATAAGATTTTAAGATAATTTATAATGTCTATTTAACACATCGGAAACAAATCCAAAACAAGCCTCATATCAACTCATCATATAATATAATATACAGCGTCCTAATCAGTATTGAATTGAATGATAAAAATACCATTTCTGCGGTAATCTTAAACATCGGCAACATACTTTGCAAAATTTTGAAAGTTGAAATATACATTACTGTGAGTGATATTTAATTGGCCATATACTCATATCCCAAATTTGTATCAATTGACTTATCAAACAAGAATCCATATTCGCTTTTGTGCATTGTTAATTTACTGGCGTCAAGCCTGAATGCGCTATATTGAAAAACGTCATCATCTTAACATAAGTCAATAATATTCCTGCATATATGTTTACAGTAGATACATTTTCACATTGTTTGTCATACTATGTTTTAGTTGTGTAATACAAATTTTCATCTAGTTTAATGCAATGCTCTTTCTTTTCACATGCGTATCGGTAAACGTATGCATACTATCGTTAAAAATTGAATAGCTAGCATTTCAGTCAACAGAACTCAACACAAAGTGTGTTTAAAACGATGATGTGACTCCTGTTTTCGTTTGGAAGACAATTTGATATCAGCATGAAAATACCAACATAAAGCCACAACTAAACTACTCCAGTGTAATAGTATTGTCAATGCATGCCTTCTATATTATTAATCAATTGTCTTCTGGCATTGTTAGCAGAGTTAATTGCATCGTAAGGATGTCATCGGAGCGTTTATTATATGATATATCTTACTACTAGCTTTGAGTTCAGTCAATTGCAATAAATGGTTAAGTGTACTTCAGCAAGTACAGTTCTATGAGTACATTTCAAGTCTCACCTATATAATACAACAACATACAAACTTGCACTCAACTCGATTGAAGTGAAAGCCAGGTGCCGGCCACATAGACGGAGTGGCGATTATTCAAGAAAACAATTACAAACAAGGTTCGATTACAATGAACAAGTAAATACTTCCCGAACTGCTAACCGACAGTTGCTATGGTAACGACTACATACGTAAATCTAGTGATATAATTACAGGAGGTTGACAGTCTTATGGTTAGTAGTTGTATACCGTTGGGATGCAAAACACACAAAAAGAACCCTCCGACTTGCACAATCGCCGCCAAGGAAAAACCAGAATGATGTAAAAAACCTTGTATATTAAGGTAAACAAAATTCTCTGGAAACCTGTGTCCGTGGCCTTGCGACTTGTAGCGGGTGGAGAATGTCGGACCTCATTCGATTTTACATAGATCTACGCAATATAATAAAATACATGAAAGTACACAGTACAAAAATTAGAACTGGAACGTCGAAGGGATACAGAATGAAATGTGTCCATCTACGAAGAGAGCACTGACTAGACTGCCAGTTCGTCCTAAACCAACGCCCAACACACATGGTCACTCCACACGTGGCCGTCACCTTTAAGCCTCTATTTGCTCAATGTCAATATTATATTTAGGCGAAACGTTGAGACATTAATTTACCGCTATACTACGTACCGCGGGAAATACTAAATATACAGCAAAAAGTACGCCCTAAACAGTATAAACTCATTTTGTGCCCCTTTAAATCTAGACATAATTGCAGACATGTGTCACGATGGGGATTCCTCCTTTTGCGTCTGTAAGGGGCAGACTGAAATTCCTTTGTAAAGCCGGAATGCAATATTTAGTGTATTTATATCGAAAAGAAGATATCCTGTGAATAATGTTGACTAACAAGGCATCAAACCACCAGATTCATAAACGAAAAGATATTGTGTTCCTCTTCAAAGCTTGGTTTCTAGTTCTGTGAAGAAAACCAAGCTCTGTCATACTATAAAAGACAGCAGTTATTGTCATGTGAAGGTGTCCTCTTGTAATGGAATGGTATGAATATATCAAGTTCGGCCAGCTGTTGAACTCTGGTGAACACTGGTTGTTATATTTCTGTTTTCCGTTTACTTCATTGAAGCGTGTAAATGTATATTTAAGCGATAAACCACCCCCTGGGGATGGTATACCACTCGGTTTTGACCAGTGAACTCAATATATGCACTCGCTATCGCTCGTGCATATATTTCGTGGTATATTTCGTGCATATATTTCCCACTGAATATCGTGAGTGGTTTACCCAGTCCTAACCAGGAAAATGTTTGTGCTATCCACTAAACCAACAATTCATTTTGATGTGCACAGTGTGTGTTACCTAGAAAATACTATAAAAACATGCATTGCCCATTCCCCCACAATTCCATGTTTTCCCCTCCCACTGTATCAAAATCAGGATCTCCCTGCCACAATTCTTCTTCTTTTATTCCCCTACCACTACGGATCGAATAAAATTGCCTGTTTACTAAAACAACTATTTGCAAGGACAGCTTGAAGTTCGTTGACTGCACCTATAATTTTCTAGTCCGGATTTTAACCGTGCGTAGGAACGGATGATATACGAGTTTTGACTGGCCTGTCTATTTCTTTATCTCTGTCTGTCTGTCTGTCTGTCTGTCTGTCTGTCTGTCTGTCTGTCTGTCTGTCTGTCTGTCTGTCTGTCTGTCTGTCTGTCTGTCTGTCTGTCTGTCTGTATTTCAGTCAATAGAACTCAACAACTTTTTTCTTGTATAAAATGATGATTTGGCTCCTCTTTCCCTTTGGAAGACAATTCAATAGCAGCATGTATATTTCTGAAGGTCAAGTTAAACTTATTTATGTTTGCTTATCGTGAGGCCTGACTTTGGACAGTAGAGTATGCCTGGCTTGGACATAGCTTCTGTAACTTGTGAGTTCGAGTATCTGCTGGGGTCGGAACATTACTGGTGAACCGGGTTTATTTTCATTTGAGTAGGCTCTGCCTAATAAAGGCTTGAATACCACAACTACTCTTAATTTAAAATATAATATTGTTATCATCTAATTGCCCTTTTTAACAAACTTGCCCAGTTTTGTCTTTTTCATTCGTGTGTATTCCGTCGTTTACATATCTTGTGAGCTGTAGCGAACCACGCTTGATCGCCAGCCTGCCTGTCGCGGCTATTGTTCATATTTGTATTCTATGTTTGAGATATCGCAAGACTACCGATATGTTGTCCATGCTATCAACCGACGACGAAGTCTGAGGTTGATATCATGTACAACATCTAGTTACTCACACGGTATTTTAACATACACACAAAGTGAGAAAACAGGTCATTTCTTAGTTGGTACAACAATTAATACTTTACGAAAATATTATTGAATAAGCTTGGATTAGACAGGCTGGTGACCCATTGCTGAGTCGAGTTTAAACGAGAGAAATGGTCCGAGATATGTTGACTGGCGTTTTTAACCCTTAAGGCAAAGCAAATGAAAACCGTGTGCCTGGAATTATACGAAGGTTCATTACAGTCAACAGGTAAGTTGTGTCTTGGAGTAATTCACTTGTTGAGTAACTTCCTAGTGATAAACTGGTAAAAATTTGAATTGAGTTGGTGTGTTTGACAAGCAATACTTTGATATATTTTCACCTGTCGCGAAATGTGTGATTGTGTGAAACAAGCCAATTAATTTATAGAGAACCAAAGACAACGGTACCCAGGATTACACAAGAAATAATTTAATCGTACGCGTGTTAAACTTGTAATGAAAAGATGTGGCACTTGGAACTAGCTACCTGCTTGAAATTCTATTACAAATAATTATATGATATATAACATACGGCATATGTATGCGAAATGACCGATATGTATTTATGCCGTGTAATATGTTGGTAACACAAATTGGAAAGTGATATTGAAAGTAAACTACATATTCCACGAAAGGTTAGTTATTTGATGGTTGCATACTGACGCATATTTTATACGACAAAATAAAATTCTTCAGGTGATGGTTTGAATGCTTTGTTTCTCGATGGTAGATCAGTTTACCAGTCTGAGGGACAGCAAAGGGATGATATCATGACCGTACCAACTCAGTGGGAAAATCGAGACACGATGGCAGAGATGGCCCGATACGAAGTTACACGTATATGTATCCTATACTATTGAGAGATTGGATGGTTGTATATATCTCCCCCCCCCCCCACCCCACAAAATAAATATACATCACCCAAGTGTGGAGTTACCCTCGAAAATATCAACCTCTGAATCTATTACTCTAAATATATATAAAGATATATAATATATATAATAATATATAATATATATTATAATGAAAGATTCTTTCAATACTCTTGTTCCGAGTCAATAGATGCATATAAGATTTTAAGATAATTTATAATGTCTATTTAACACATCGGAAACAAATCCAAAACAAGCCTCATATCAACTCATCATATAATATAATATACAGCGTCCTAATCAGTATTGAATTGAATGATAAAAATACCATTTCTGCGGTAATCTTAAACATCGGCAACATACTTTGCAAAATTTTGAAAGTTGAAATATACCTTACTGTGAGTGATATTTTAATTGGCCATATACTCATATCCCAAATTTGTATCAATGGGTGTCAGTTAATTTGACTTATCAAACAAGAATCCATATTCGCTTTTGTGCATTTTTAATTTACTGGCGTCAAGCCTGAATGCGCTATATTGAAAAACGTCATCATCTTAACATAAGTCAATAATATTCCTGCATATATGTTTACAGTAGATACATTTTCACATTGTTTGTCATACTATGTTTTAGTTGTGTAATACAAATTTTCATCTAGTTTAATGCAATGCTCTTTCTTTTCACATGCGTATCGGTAAACATATGCATACTATCGTTAAAAATTGAATAGATAGCATTTCAGTCAACAGAACTCAACACAAAATGTGTTTAAAACGATGATGTGACTCCTGTTTTCGTTTGGAAGACAATTTGATATCAGCATGTATATTTCTGAAGCTCAAGTGAAACACATATGTGTTTGCTTATCGTGACGCGGGACTGTGGACAGTAGGGTATACCTGGCTTGGACATAGTTTCTGTAACTTGTGTGTATCTGCTGGGTTCGGAACATTACTGGTGAACCGGGTGTACTTTCTTTTTAGTAGGATTTGCCTGATAAGGGCGTGAAATATGTCACATTGTTATCACTTACTTGTCGTTTTTACAAGTTTGCCCAGTTTTAACTTTTTCATTCATGTTTATACTGTCTTTTACGTTTCTTCTGAGCTGTAGGGAACCATGTTTGATCGCCAGTCTGCCTGGCGCGGCTATTGTTCACTTTCTATGTGTGAGATACCGCAAGACTACCGAGATGTTGTTTACGATATCAACCGACGCGGCGACGACGTCAGAGGTTAATACCATGTACATCATCTTGTTACTCACGCAATATTGTAACATACACACAAAGTGGGAAAAACAAGTGACTCTTTAAGTTGGGATAACAGTACTTCCAAAGTCTGCCTCAAGATCAAATACACGTGACTTTGCAAAGACTGATTACAGCCTGGCCGGGGCCCTGCTAAATGGCTTCACTGTATGTATGATAATGATTCCCCTGCCTGTTAGACTAAACAAGATAATTCTGAATTGCCATTACGTTGAACGACCCGATTCGTTCAATTCAAAGTCCACAGCAGTACCGACGTAAGATAGAATAAGGTGTGAATATAAAAAAATCATCTTACCTAGTTCTTGAAATACGAAGAGCAAAACGGTTGCCTTGTATTGTCGAAATGAAGAAATCTCCCGCACAACAAAAGCCTCCTTCTTCAATATTGAACTTGAAGTGTCCGGATCAGAAATGAAAATTTTGTTGAACTTCACGATACGTTTCTCCGGAAATTAACCAACGGGTTTTGATACAGTGAATAATTGCTCTAAAGCAGTAACACTGTATGTAGTCGGTTGTCTGCTAGATTAAGGTGTTAGTGTTGCCCTATTAATAAAGGATGTATCACGTGCTTTGTAGCTAATCATTTAACTAAGTGATATTCGCAATTACGTTCATGACATATCGCATGTATCAATCATCCGTAACACATACTGTTGACTTAAAGTGGCACGAACTGAGTTCATACAGTTTTTTCGCAGGTGAAAATACCAACATAAAGCCACAACTAAACTACTCCAGTGTAATAGTATTGTCAATGCATGCCTTCTATATTATTAATCAATTGTCTTCTGGCATTGTTAGCAGAGTTAATTGCATCGTAAGGATGTCATCGGAGCGTTTATTATATGATATATCTTACTACTAGCTTTGAGTTCAGTCAATTGCAATAAATGGTTAAGTGTACTTCAGCAAGTACAGTTCTATGAGTACATTTCAAGTCTCACCTATATAATACAACAACATACAAACTTGCACTCAACTCGATTGAAGTGAAAGCCAGGTGCCGGCCACATAGACGGAGTGGCGATTATTCAAGAAAACAATTACAAACAAGGTTCGATTACAATGAACAAGTAAATACTTCCCGAACTGCTAACCGACAGTTGCTATGGTAACGACTACATACGTAAATCTAGTGATATAATTACAGGAGGTTGACAGTCTTATGGTTAGTAGTTGTATACCGTTGGGATGCAAAACACACAAAAAGAACCCTCCGACTTGCACAATCGCCGCCAAGGAAAAACCAGAATGATGTAAAAAACCTTGTATATTAAGGTAAACAAAATTCTCTGGAAACCTGTGTCCGTGGCCTTGCGACTTGTAGCGGGTGGAGAATGTCGGACCTCATTCGATTTTACATAGATCTACGCAATATAATAAAATACATGAAAGTACACAGTACAAAAATTAGAACTGGAACGTCGAAGGGATACAGAATGAAATGTGTCCATCTACGAAGAGAGCACTGACTAGACTGCCAGTTCGTCCTAAACCAACGCCCAACACACATGGTCACTCCACACGTGGCCGTCACCTTTAAGCCTCTATTTGCTCAATGTCAATATTATATTTAGGCGAAACGTTGAGACATTAATTTACCGCTATACTACGTACCGCGGGAAATACTAAATATACAGCAAAAAGTACGCCCTAAACAGTATAAACTCATTTTGTGCCCCTTTAAATCTAGACATAATTGCAGACATGTGTCACGATGGGGATTCCTCCTTTTGCGTCTGTAAGGGGCAGACTGAAATTCCTTTATAAAGCCGGAATGCAATATTTAGTGTATTTATATCGAAAAGAAGATATCCTGTGAATAATGTTGACTAACAAGGCATCAAACCACCAGATTCATAAACGAAAAGATATTGTGTTCCTCTTCAAAGCTTGGTTTCTAGTTCTGTGAAGAAAACCAAGCTCTGTCATACTTTTAAAGACAGCAGTTATTGTCATGTGAAGGTGTCCTCTTGTAATGGAATGGTATGAATATATCAAGTTCGGCCAGCTGTTGAACTCTGGTGAACACTGGTTGCTATATTTCTGTTTTCCGTTTACTTCATTGAAGCGTGTAAATGTATATTTAAGCGATAAACCACCCCCTGGGGATGGTATACCACTCGGTTTTGACCAGTGAACTCAATATATGCACTCGCTATCGCTCGTGCATATATTTCGTAGTATATTTCGTGCATATATTTCCCACTGAATATCGTGAGTGGTTTACCCAGTCCTAACCAGGAAAATGTTTGTGCTATCCACTAAACCAACAATTCATTTTGATGTGCACAGTGTGTGTTACCTAGAAAATACTATAAAAACATGCATTGCCCATTCCCCCACAATTCCATGTTTTCCCCTCCCACTGTATCAAAATCAGGATCTCCCTGCCACAATTCTTCTTCTTTTATTCCCCTACCACTACGGATCGAATAAAATTGCCTGTTTACTAAAACAACTATTTGCAAGGACAGCTTGAAGTTCGTTGACTGCACCTATAATTTTCTAGTCCGGATTTTAACCGTGCGTAGGAACGGATGATATACGAGTTTTGACTGGCCTGTCTATTTCTTTATCTCTGTCTGTCTGTCTGTCTGTCTGTCTGTCTGTCTGTCTGTCTGTCTGTCTGTCTGTCTGTCTGTCTGTCTGTCTGTCTGTCTGTCTGTATTTCAGTCAATAGAACTCAACAACTTTTTTCTTGTATAAAATGATGATTTGGCTCCTCTTTCCCTTTGGAAGACAATTCAATAGCAGCATGTATATTTCTGAAGGTCAAGTTAAACTTATTTATGTTTGCTTATCGTGAGGCCTGACTTTGGACAGTAGAGTATGCCTGGCTTGGACATAGCTTCTGTAACTTGTGAGTTCGAGTATCTGCTGGGGTCGGAACATTACTGGTGAACCGGGTTTATTTTCATTTGAGTAGGCTCTGCCTAATAAAGGCTTGAATACCACAACTACTCTTAATTTAAAATATAATATTGTTATCATCTAATTGCCCTTTTTAACAAACTTGCCCAGTTTTGTCTTTTTCATTCGTGTGTATTCCGTCGTTTACATATCTTGTGAGCTGTAGCGAACCACGCTTGATCGCCAGCCTGCCTGTCGCGGCTATTGTTCATATTTGTATTCTATGTTTGAGATATCGCAAGACTACCGATATGTTGTCCATGCTATCAACCGACGACGAAGTCTGAGGTTGATATCATGTACAACATCTAGTTACTCACACGGTATTTTAACATACACACAAAGTGAGAAAACAGGTCATTTCTTAGTTGGTACAACAATTAATACTTTACGAAAATATTATTGAATAAGCTTGGATTAGACAGGCTGGTGACCCATTGCTGAGTCGAGTTTAAACGAGAGAAATGGTCCGAGATATGTTGACTGGCGTTTTTAACCCTTAAGGCAAAGCAAATGAAAACCGTGTGCCTGGAATTATACGAAGGTTCATTACAGTCAACAGGTAAGTTGTGTCTTGGAGTAATTCACTTGTTGAGTAACTTCCTAGTGATAAACTGGTAAAAATTTGAATTGAGTTGGTGTGTTTGACAAGCAATACTTCACCTGTCGCGAAATGTGTGATTGTGTGAAACAAGCCAATTAATTTATAGAGAACCAAAGACAACGGTACCCAGGATTACACAAGAAATAATTTAATCGTGTTAAACTTGCAATGAAAAGATGTGGCACTTGGAACTAGCTACCTGCTTGAAATTCTATTACAAATAATTATATGATATATAACATACGGCATATGTATGCGAAATGACCGATGTTTATTTATGCCGTGTAATATGTTGGTAACACTAATTGGAAAGTGATATTGAAAGTAAACTACATATTCCACGAAAGGTTAGTTATTTGATGGTTGCACTCTGACAAATGTTTTATACGACAAAATAAAATTCTTCAGGTGCTGGTTTGAATGCCTTCTTTTTTCGATGGTAGATCAGTTTACCAGTCTGAGGGACAGCAAAGGGATGATATCATGACCGTACCAACTCAGTGGGAAAATCGAGACACGATGGCAGAGATGGCCCGATACGAAGTTACACGTATATGTATCCTATACTATTGAGAGATTGGATGGTTGTATATATCGTCTCCCCCCCCCCACCCCACAAAATAAATATACATCACCCAAGTGTGGAGTTACCCTCGAAAATATCAACCTCTGAAGCTATTACTCTAAATATATATAAAGATATATAATATATATAATAATATATAATATATATTATAATGAAAGATTCTTTCAGTACTCTTGTTCCGAGTCAATAGATGCATATAAGATTTTAAGATAATTTATAATGTCTATTTAACACATCGGAAACAAATCCAAAACAAGCCTCATATCAACTCATCATATAATATAATATACAGCGTCCTAATCAGTCCTAATAATTTTGAAAGTTGAAATATACCTTACTGTGAGTGATATTTAATTGGCCATATACTAATATCCCAAATCTGTATCAATGGGTGTCAGATAATTTGACTTATCAAAGAAGAATCCATATTCGCTTTTGTGCATTTTTAATTTACTGGCGTCAAGCCTGAATGCGCTATATTGAAAAACGTCATCATCTTAACATAAGTCAATAATATTCCTGCATATATGTTTACATTTTCACTTTGTTTGTCATACTATGTTTTAGTTGTGTAATACAAATTTTCATCTAGTTTAATGCAATGCTCTTTCTTTTCACATGCGTATCGGTAAACATACGCATACTATCGTTAAAAATTGAATAGCTAGCATTTCAGTCAACAGAACTCAACACAAAATGTGTTTAAAACGATGATGTGACTCCTGTTTTCGTTTGGAAGACAATTTGATATCAGCATGTATATTTCTGAAGCTCAAGTGAAACTTATATGTGTTTGCTTATCGTGATGCCGGACTGTGGACAGTAGGGTATACCTGGCTTGGACATAGTTTCTGTAACTTGTGTGTATCTGCTGGGTTCGGAACATTACTGGTGAACCGGGTGTACTTTCTTTTTAGTAGGATTTGCCTGATAAGGGCGTGAAATATGTCACATTGTTATCACTTACTTGTCGTTTTTACAAGTTTGCCCAGTTTTAACTTTTTCATTCATGTTTATACTGTCTTTTACGTTTCTTCTGAGCTGTAGGGAACCATGTTTGATCGCCAGTCTGCCTGGCGCGGCTATTGTTCACTTTCTATGTGTGAGATACCGCAAGACTACCGAGATGTTGTTTACGATATCAACCGACGCGGCGACGACGTCAGAGGTTAATACCATGTACATCATCTTGTTACTCACGCAATATTGTAACATACACACAAAGTGGGAAAAACAAGTGACTCTTTAAGTTGGGATAACAGTACTTCCAAAGTCTGCCTCAAGATCAAATACACGTGACTTTGCAAAGACTGATTACAGCCTGGCCGGGGGCCTGCTAAATGGCTTCACTGTATGTATGATAAGGATTCCCCTGCCTGTTAGACTAAACAAGATAATTCTGAATTGCCATTACGTTGAACGACCCGATTCGTTCAATTCAAAGTCCACAGCAGTACCGACGTAAGATAGAATAAGGTGTGAATATAAAAAAATCATCTTACCTAGTTCTTGAAATACGAAGAGCAAAACGGTTGCCTTGTATTGTCGAAATGAAGAAATCTCCCGCACAACAAAAGCCTCCTTCTTCAATATTGAACTTGAAGTGTCCGGATCAGAAATGAAAATTTTGTTGAACTTCACGATACGTTTCTCCGGAAATTAACCAACGGGTTTTGATACAGTGAATAATTGCTCTAAAGCAGTAACACTGTATGTAGTCGGTTGTCTGCTTGATTAAGGTGTTAGTGTTGCCCTATTAATAAAGGATGTATCACGTGCTTTGTAGCTAATCATTTAACTAATTGATATTCGCAATTACGTTCATGACATATCGCATGTATCAATCATCCGTAACACATACTGTTGACTTAAAGTGGCACGAACTGAGTTCATACAGTTTTTTCGCAGGTGAAAATACCAACATAAAGCCACAACTAAACTACTCCAGTGTAATAGTATTGTCAATGCATGCCTTCTATATTATTAATCAATTGTCTTCTGGCATTGTTAGCAGAGTTAATTGCATCGTAAGGATGTCATCGGAGCGTTTATTATATGATATATCTTACTACTAGCTTTGAGTTCAGTCAATTGCAATAAATGGTTAAGTGTACTTCAGCAAGTACAGTTCTATGAGTACATTTCAAGTCTCACCTATATAATACAACAACATACAAACTTGCACTCAACTCGATTGAAGTGAAAGCCAGGTGCCGGCCACATAGACGGAGTGGCGATTATTCAAGAAAACAATTACAAACAAGGTTCGATTACAATGAACAAGTAAATACTTCCCGAACTGCTAACCGACAGTTGCTATGGTAACGACTACATACGTAAATCTAGTGATATAATTACAGGAGGTTGACAGTCTTATGGTTAGTAGTTGTATACCGTTGGGATGCAAAACACACAAAAAGAACCCTCCGACTTGCACAATCGCCGCCAAGGAAAAACCAGAATGATGTAAAAAACCTTGTATATTAAGGTAAACAAAATTCTCTGGAAACCTGTGTCCGTGGCCTTGCGACTTGTAGCGGGTGGAGAATGTCGGACCTCATTCGATTTTACATAGATCTACGCAATATAATAAAATACATGAAAGTACACAGTACAAAAATTAGAACTGGAACGTCGAAGGGATACAGAATGAAATGTGTCCATCTACGAAGAGAGCACTGACTAGACTGCCAGTTCGTCCTAAACCAACGCCCAACACACATGGTCACTCCACACGTGGCCGTCACCTTTAAGCCTCTATTTGCTCAATGTCAATATTATATTTAGGCGAAACGTTGAGACATTAATTTACCGCTATACTACGTACCGCGGGAAATACTAAATATACAGCAAAAAGTACGCCCTAAACAGTATAAACTCATTTTGTGCCCCTTTAAATCTAGACATAATTGCAGACATGTGTCACGATGGGGATTCCTCCTTTTGCGTCTGTAAGGGGCAGACTGAAATTCCTTTGTAAAGCCGGAATGCAATATTTAGTGTATTTATATCGAAAAGAAGATATCCTGTGAATAATGTTGACTAACAAGGCATCAAACCACCAGATTCATAAACGAAAAGATATTGTGTTCCTCTTCAAAGCTTGGTTTCTAGTTCTGTGAAGAAAACCAAGCTCTGTCATACTATAAAAGACAGCAGTTATTGTTATTTGAAGGTGTCCTCTTGTAATGGAATGGTATGAATATATCAAGTTCGGCCAGCTGTTGAACTCTGGTGAACACTGGTTGCTATATTTCTGTTTTCCGTTTACTTCATTGAAGCGTGTAAATGTATATTTAAGCAATAAACCACCCCCTGGGGATGGTATACCAAGAGGTTTTGACCAGTGAACGAAATATATGCACGAGCGATAGCGAGTGCATATATTGAGTTCACTGGTCAAAACCGAGTGGTATACCATCCCCAGGGGGTGGTTTATCGCTATTATATTATACTAGTATATTGAAAATATCGGAAACAAGATAAGAACTAACGTTTTCTCGTTTCATATGCGCCTCTGTGTCTAATTTGCATAACAATAACGCTGCTTTTCAAGACAGCTGATCTTGGCCTCAATATGAACGTCGTGCAGCGACTGGATTTATTTTATCTGCTCGTCGTTTCTAGGGATAATCTGTACATTGATCGGCTCATTAAAAGTGCACATTGATGAATAAACAACCTGTTTGACTCAAGGTATAAACTTGAAGTGGTTTATTGAATACAGCGTGCTTCGATCGTTCCCGGTCGAATTCGTGACTCGGTGAAGTGATAGACAGGTTGATATTTACAATGTATTTATATTACTGGAAGTTACGTCAGTAGATTTTCGGGTTCGAGGATTTCCCTCTCGGATTGATGACTGATACTCTAGGACAGGATCCCAGACAAATTTCTATTTAGATTAATGGTAAGTCGGCCAGTGTAAGCTCTTTCACTTGCTTCATTTTTATGACAGGACAGGACAGCTCACCAATGTTTCCACCTCAGCTGGCCGCGCCGAGGCTGGGACCGATCTCGTGCATGCCTAGCGCCTTGACCTTAGTACATGTAGTAGGCGATGATTTGAACAAATACGCGATGACTGGGTTGCTTTCGAAATTTCCTTCATAATTTCTCATAAAATATTGTCTCATTGAGAGAAAATCCTCCTCTGACAATTCGAAGAGTTCACTATCAGTATCACCACTACAACTCAACGCTCGTAGACGAACAAAATTTGGACGCGTGCCAGCAGTGCATTATCGTACCAGCAGTGCATTATCACTCGTTTTAGACGCGCTAGTTCGATGTCTAGACCAATCAGATCCCTCGATTTCCACCATCAATATACTGGTATAATATAATTAGATATTTTCCCCAATACATTTCTTCATTCATCCAAGACAAACACGAATGACCTGGGGGCCACGATGCATGCCTGACTTCAGGCAATTGTCCCAAATTCTTGGAAGTTGGTAATGTCCGCCATCACGGTTCAAGGATGGTTTTAAAGTCCGAATATGAATCGCTTCCTTATTCCCACGCCTAAATCAGTCCGACTCACGATCCAAGACTGTAACATTGTCAGGGTCAAATGAATGAATAAGCTGGCTGATCCTTGTGTAGATGTCTGGAGACCTCCGATGATGTGCAGCTCGGCCTACGTTGTTCACTTATTCTGGCTTTCAGAGTCCTCTCCGTTTCCCCAATATATTCCGCTTCACATTTTTGATCCTCACCACTGCCCCCACACTTGATGTGATACACTGGTCCATAGACCTGACTTGGTGGGGTAGGGTCCTTACGTCGTACCAGCAACTGCCTCAAGGTGTTAGTGCGTTTATGATGTAAGGTGATACCATACACCTTGAATATGCGGGCTAGGTTCTCAGATATTCTCCTTACATAGGGTGCACCCACCGAAACTTTATGTCTTGAAGGTTCAGACTGTATCTGTGTAGATGTCGTTTTGGTCGATTGTGGTTTGCCGTTGACCCTACTGACCCACTTTGGGTATCTGCAGTTAGGAAGGGCTCTGCTTACATGTTCCAGCTCCCTAATGCGGTTGTCCGTGTTAAACACTATACTCTCTGGCTCTGTAGTGTAGAGTCCAGACTACCCTTCGCTTGTGTTGTAACGGATGGTTCGAGTAGAAATGGAGATACTGGTCAGTATGGGTGGGTTTTTCTATACACACTAATTGATAGATGGCCATTGGGGTCTCGAATAGTAATGGTGTCAAGGAATGATAATGTGTTGTCTACCTTTTCTTCTGCGGTGAACTTGATATGAGGGGCAATACTGTTGAGATGGTTGGTAAATTCAACAGTATACAGTTTCTTGATCTCAGAATGTACACCACCCACATACCGAAACCACCACCACCCTGAAGGGTGGGGAGCAGTGGACAATGCATTTTGTTCAAAGTCCTCAATATACAAGTTGCAAACTATAGGGGACACTAACAGTGTTTAAATGTAATATCCAGGGTACAGTCAGATAACAGCAATTCCCCTGAGTAGCACACGTCATCTCCCTATCCATACAAAAGAATGGCATAATGAAGAGGTATGGTGTATCTCTGAACCAGACATGTCTTGTTTTAATGACGAGTTACCTGCCACATGTAGTTCAAGAGACTCGCATGGTTGGCTTTTAATCTAACTATCCTAATCTTTATAACCCAGATGTGGGTTTTGCAGACCTCAGCTATATGGCAGAAAGGTTCAACTTTAGGAAACCCTGTATGCCATACTACTGAGTTCCACAAAACCATATTTTGGGCCATAAATATACCCTATGTAGCATTTACTGGCACAAAAACCTTTCTTGAATCTCTAAACCACGTAGGTTGTATGGTAAACATTATTATAAGTGCAAAATCAAGTCAGTAAGAAAAGATTCAATCGACAGATGCGTCAAATAAAAGTGTGCCAGGGTCTGATACGTAAAAGTAGTTCACAGGTTCATTGCATGCACTCTTACATTGGAAATGATATTGGGTGCATGCTAATTCCTATTATTACATATGTACAAGCTTAATTGCACCATTGTGTGAGTATGCTAGTGGTATTTTCACTGCAGTGTAGTCATACTGAACACACCATTGCATACCTGCATGGAATTGATAGGCAAATGAGGACATGGTCATTCGTTGTACGTGAAAGCTGTTTCAGATAAACATACAAATGTATAACAGAACCCCATTTCGCTTGAGTTCCAGTGGGGTATTTGCACTCATCTTTGCAGTGATTTCTGCTGCAACTTCCTTCACTGTGCATGTGAAAATCCAGCCGCAATGGACATTGCAAGCACTCATGCAAATACCTCGAGAACGCAGTACACCGCTGAGGTACCTGGTCACAACATAGTAATAATGAATACATTGAACAACTAAGACAAAATGCAGGGTTTGCTGTCCATGCAGGGTTTGCTGTCACTTCTGAAGAACAGATTAGAAAGCGGACAAAAATAGAAATCTACTGGTAACTAGAAATATTGAAGAATGGTTAGCAAATTATCTCATGGAGCAATATTAAAGAAAGGTACGTTTTGCAATACGTTTTTAAAAAATAATGTGTATGTGTATTTAAGTTTTAAAAACAAGTTATGTATATGCTTTAAAATTGAACATAAATATACATGTGTTATTTTGTAAGATTATATAGTTGGGTTTTGTCAGTCTGTGAAATTATAGTTTTATTTGTTTGTAAATGGAACATGGCCACATACCATCATATATGTGTGTGTACATACATACATACATACATGCATACATACATACATACATACATACATAAATACATACATACATACATACATACATACATACATACATACATACATACATACATACATACATAATCAAAGTAAGTTGGTTGGAACTTGAGGTGCTTAGTTTTTACTCCGAGTTTCACGCTCAATGATCGCAGTTTGACACTATTTACTACATACATACATACATACATACATACATACATACATACATACATACATATATACATTTATTAGTGTAAAATCATGTTGTACCAATCATTCGAACTTTACATAGCGTATTATCACATCCTTGAATCAGGCCAGGACCGCACTCCCAGTTAGAAGTTGTTAGCATCAATTTAAGTTTATTACTTGAGGGAATGTTGATACTACTGTACCATGTTTTTCATCAATCAGTTTTATTGATTTCTTCACATTTCAATCTTAGATAATATTGGTCTTTCCAAGACTTCACACAAACACAAACATGGCAGCAGTCATAGTGTAGGGAAACGCATTACCAGATTAATAATGCGTGCAGGGCCACGCAGAACTTGAATCATTCAATAGGACAAGAATGGCTGAAGAGCCGAGAAAAAAGCAAAGGCAATAAACTATTTTGCCGAGGAGGTACGGGAATACACAAAACTGGAAAGGTCCAGAGAGTAAATAGCCGCTCGTGGAAAAAAAGCAGAAATTAAAACCAATAGTTCGTATGGAAAAACCATAAAAAAGTATCTTTGTACAGAAAGGTGAGTGTGGAAAGAAATTAACAGCTGGCTGAGAACTGAGATTTCAGAATATGTAAAGCTAATAAAATATAAAACGAAATACTAGATAATTACGTATATATACATTATATATATATTAATTGAAGTGGCAAGTTTAAATCTTGAGTGAAACCCTGGTTGTGAACCTGTCTGTATTTTAAAAAATGCTCAAGTTTGTAACCATGGTTACTTGGAACCTATTCAAAGAGTTTATGTACACTGTAAGAATTTTATGTTGGTAAGACCATTTAATTTTTGTTTGTTTGTTTGTTTGTTTGTTTGTTTGTAAGCTTTTCTACATTATCTTGTACAATATTGTCACAGAATGCTTGTACCCCTTTTATGAAAAGTAAATGAAATACATGGGATAAAGAAAACACACGAAAGAAATTCATACGAATACACACACCGGCTTGATTTCTGGTTACATACAAATTAGCAAGAGTACAATATCAAATTACAGCACTGATAACATTTAATCTGGTTACATATAAATTATTTTTGTAATGACAGGAGTACAATATCAAATTACAACACTGACAACATTCAATCTGGTTACATATAAGTTATTATTGTAATGGCAGGAGTACAATATCAAATTACAGCACTGACAACATTTAATCTGGTTACATATAAATTATTATTGTAATGACAAGAGTACAATATCAAATTACAGCACTGACAACATTTAATCTGGTTACATATAAATTATTATTGTAATGACAAGAGTACAATATCAAATTACAGCACTGATAACATTTAATCTGGTTACATATAAATTATTATTGTAATGACAAGAGTACAATATCAAATTACAGCACTGATAACATTTAATCTGGTTACATATAAATTATTATTGTAATGACAAGAGTACAATATCAAATTACAGCACTGATAACATTTAATCTGGTTACATATAAATTATTATTGTAATGACAAGAGTACAATATCAAATTACAGCACTGATAACATTTAATCTGGTTACATATAAATTATTTTTGTAATGGCAAGAGTACAATATCAAATTACAGCACTGATAACATTTAATCTGGTTACATATAAATTATTATTGTAATGACTAGAGTACAATATCAAATTACAGCACTGACAACATTTAATCTGGTTACATATAAATTATTATTGTAATGGCAAGAGTAGAATATCAAATTACAGCACTGATAACATTTAATCTGGTTACATATAAATTATTATTGTAATGACAAGAGTACAATATCAAATTACAGCACTGACAACATTTCATCTGGTTACCTATAAATACATTATTATTGTAATGACAAGAGTACAATATCAAATTACAGCACTGATAACATTTAATCTGGTTACATATAAATTATCATTGTAATGAGAAGAGTACAATATCAAATTACAGCACTGATAACATTTAATCTGGTTACATATAAATTATCATTGTAATGAGAAGAGTACAATATCAAATTACAGCACTGATAACATTTAATCTGGTTACATATAAATTATTATTGTAATGACAAGAGTACAATATCAAATTACAGCACTGACAACATTTAATCTGGTTACATATAAATTATTATTGTAATGAGAAGAGTACAATATCAAATTACAGCACTGATAACATTTAATCTGGTTACATATAAATTATTATTGTATTGAGAAGAGTACAATATCAAATTACAGCACTGATAACATTTAATCTGGTTACATATAAATTATTATTGTAATGGCAAGAGTACAATATCAAATTACAGCACTGACAACATTTAATCTGGGTACATATAAATTATTATTATAATGGCAAGAGTACAATATCAAATTACAGCACTGATAACATTTAATCTGGTTACATATAAATTATTATTGTAATGACAAGAGTACAATATCAAATTACAGCACTGATAACATTTAATCTGGTTACATATAAATTATTATTGTAATGACAAGAGTACAATATCAAATTACAGCACTGATAACATTTAATCTGGTTACATATAAATTATTATTGTAATGGCAAGAGTACAATATCAAATTACAGTACTGATATCATTTAATCTGGTTACATATAAATTATTATTGTAATGACAAGAGTACAATATCAAATTACAGCACTGATAACATTTAATCTGGTTACATATAAATTATTATTGTAATGACAAGAGTACAATATCAAATTACAACACTGATAACATTTAATCTGGTTACATATAAATTATTTTTTGTAATGACAAGAGTACAATATCAAATTACAGCACTGACAACATTTAATCTGGTTACATATAAATTATTATTGTAATGGCAAGAGTACAATATCAAATTACAGCACTGATAACATTTAATCTGGTTACATATTAATTATTATTGTAATGGCAAGAGTACAATATCAAATTACAGCACTGACAACATTTAATCTGGTTACATATAAATTATTATTGTAATGACAAGAGTAGAATATCAAATTAAAGCACTGATAACATTTAATCTGGTTACATATAAATTATTATTGTAATGACAAGAGTACAATATCAAATTACAGCACTGATAACATTTAATCTGGGTACATATAAATTATTATTGTAATGGCAAGAGTACAATATCAAATTACAGCACTGACAACATTTAATCTGGGTACATATAAATTATTATTGTAATGACAAGAGTACAATATCAAATTACAGCACTGATAACATTTAATCTGGGTACATATAAATTATTATTGTAATGGCAAGAGTACAATATCAAATTACAGCACTGACAACATTTAATCTGGGTACATATAAATTATTATTGTAATGGCAAGATTACAATATCAAATTACAGCACTGATAACATTTAATCTGGTTACATATAAATTATTATTGTAATGACAAGAGTACAATATCAAATTACAGCACTGATAACATTTAATCTGGTTACATATAAATTATTATTGTAATGACAAGAGTACAATATCAAATTACAGCACTGATAACATTTAATCTGGTTACATATAAATTATTATTGTAATGACAAGAGTACAATATCAAATTACAGCACTGATAACATTTAATCTGGGTACATATAAATTATTATTGTAATGGCAACATTACAATATCAAATTACAGCACTGATAACATTTAATCTGGTTACATATAAATTATTATTGTAATGACAAGAGTACAATATCAAATTACAACACTGATAACATTTAATCTGGTTACATATAAATTATTATTGTAATGGCAAGAGTACAATATCAAATTACAGCACTGGCAACATTTAATCTGGTTACATATAAGTTATTATTGTAATGACAAGAGGACAATATCAAATTACAACACTGCCAACATTTAATCTGGTTACATATAAATTATTTTTGTAATGACAAGAGTACAATATCAAATTACAGCACTGACAACATTTAATCTGGGTACATATAAATTATTATTGTAATGGCAAGAGTACAATATCAAATTACAGCACTGATAACATTTAATCTGGTTACATATAAATTATTTTTGTAATGACAAGAGTACAATATCAAATTACAGCACTGACAACATTTAATCTGGGTACATATAAATTATTATTGTAATGGCAAGAGTACAATATCAAATTACAGCACTGATAACATTTAATCTGGTTACATATAAATTATTATTGTAATGGCAAGAGTACAATATCAAATTACAGCACTGATAACATTTAATCTGGTTACATATAAATTATTATTGTAATGGCAAGAGTACAATATCAAATTACAGCACTGATAACATTTAATCTGGTTACATATAAATTATTATTGTAATGACAAGAGTACAATATCAAATTACAGCACTGATAACATTTAATCTGGTTACATATAAATTATTATTGTAATGACAAGAGTACAATATCAAATTACAGTACTGACAACATTTAATCTGGTTACATATAAGTTATTATTGTAATGACAAGAGTACAATATCAAATTATAACACTGACAACATTTAATCTGGTTACATATAAATTATTATTGTAATGACAAGAGTACAATATCAAATTACAGCACTGACAACATTTAATCTGGTTACATATAAATTATTATTGTAATGGCAAGAGTACAATATCAAATTACAGCACTGATAACATTTAATCTGGTTACATATAAATTATTATTGTAATGGCAAGAGTACAATATCAAATTACAGCACTGATAACATTTAATCTGGTTACATATAAATTATTATTGTAATGACAAGAGTACAATATCAAATTACAACACTGACAACATTTAATCTAGTTACATATAAATTATTATTGTAATGGCAAGAGTACAATATCAAATTACAGCACTGATAACATTTAATCTGGTTACATATAAATTATTATTATAATGGCAAGAGTACAATATCAAATTACAGCACTGACAACATTTAATCTAGTTACATATAAATTATTATTGTAATGACAAGAGTACAATATCAAATTACAGCACTGACAACATTTAATCTGGTTACATATAAATTATTTTTGTAATGGCAAGAGTACAATATCAAATTACAGTACTGATAACATTTAATCTGGTTACATATAAATTATTATTGTAATGACAAGAGTACGATATCAAATTACAGCACTGATAACATTTAATCTGGTTACATATAAGTTATTATTGTAATGACAAGAGTACAATATCAAATTACAGCACTGACAACATTTAATCTGGGTACATATAAATTATTATTATAATGGCAAGAGTAGAATATCAAATTACAGCACTGATAACATTTAATATATATTTTTGTTTATTACCATATATAAGTTTATTTTCACAGTTCGCACAATAAAGTAAATACATGTTGATAATTTGGTAATGGGAGTCAGAAAAATAGCATAATGCTAGTCGAGTCTGACCCCGTAGACACTGGAATGATACAACATTGCTAAAGCAAAGTAACTAGAGGGCAGTGTAAAGTAAATATCTAATACAAGAAAATCTGGTTACATATAAATTATTATTGTAATGACAAGTGTAAAATATCAAATTACAGCACTGACAACATTTAATCTGGTTACATATAAATTATTATTGTAATGACAAGAGTACAATATCAAATTGCAGCACTGATAACATTTAATCTTGTTACATATACATAAATTATTATTGAAATGTAATAAATAGCCATCCTGTGACTACCACAATTTATAAATTTTCACTAATTTAATGCCAAAATATTAATATCATGGTGCTCAATATATATGTTTTATTTTTTTTCTTATGTTCTTTAATGCATAGTTGAAAACGTCTTAACACAAGATCTTGGCATAATATACATAATAGTCCAAGAATGAGTAGTCAAGGTGCGACATGAGAGCCATTATACTGTATTTGAAAGTGACCGTGCAGGACCAGTTAAATCAAGATTACTGTACTTTAATTGAAAAAAAGGAAGAATGTCACTGCATTTCTTATGCTAAAGCACGTTCCACATACAAATATTGGGAGATGGTTGTACATACATTCCGACAACTAGACATCATAGCTAAGAAATGAGTTGTCAAACTTTAACAAAATTGAGGAAAATCATGTGATTATTGTTATTGTAAAATCAAAAGGGTAACCTGAAATTGATTATAATTTAGGAAGTGACATACCCATATTTGGGCTTTGACAACAACCAAACGAAGTGTTGTCTCAAACTTTATCTCGAGCTATATATAATAGTGAAACAATAATCATGTTTAGAAATTATGAAATTGTCATACAAACTAATACAGAACATGTTGCAGCTTTTACAAGTAACTAAGTTGTTATACCTACATTTCCTCAAGAATTACTAGTTTTTGATCAATTCAAATGTGCAAAAATACTCAAAAAAGGTATTGATTTGTTTGCACTTCATGAACGTTTAAATAGCATATGAATTAATACATTCAATGCTTGCAATTATATCATAAAAATGCAGTCATAATGGTTATGATAGTGGAATGGTAAGTAGTCGGCTTTGAATCTGCAAGTTGCTTGTTCAAGCTATACCATTGCCATTTGTTTCTAGAAACAAAAACAACTTTGAACGCCAAAATTAATGTGCCTCTAAATCCACCTGTATAATTGAGGACTCTGTAGTACACACGTTGATATTTGAATGCTTTTATCCTCTACTGTAATGGTTACTCCAACTATGTTGAGGTTACCACAGCATACTGATAACTTTGATGTTTATGTAGCCAAACTAAGTAGTCTAAAAACCATGTCGCCATAAGCCTGTATATCAGAACTGTAAAGCAGCCTGGTGGACTCATTCTCTGTATATCTTGAACGTGTCACATCCGTTAGAAAGGCACTGTTTATTTTTCCCTATAAGGAGAGATCAAAACACACTGGGATTAAATGAGGTTATGACCCTAATAATATCACCTCTTCATTCGCCGTATCGCCATGTTCTGTTTCCGCAACGCAATACCCGACCCATGTCCTGATAATACGACGAACAAAGACGTGATATCGGTTAATAACGTATTCATTATATGCTCATGGCCAGGAACTCAAAGAGGAAACATGAGAACTAAAAAGAGCAGAGCCTGCTATGTGCTTTGTGCGTTGCATGACTCTGTTTTAAGGTGATGGCATTCATGAACATGTCAACATGCTACAACTATCGTAAACCTTCATCATCTATGTTTCTCTGTTATAACGATTTTATGTTCGTGTAAACGTGATATTGGGTCAATTACAGTAACATATCTATGCATAATTATTTGAGAACAATCTATCTATAAACCTTGATTTACTTGTTGGTGAAATATTTCACAGACGGAATAAATAGAAGGCTTTGACCTTGTGCAATTTTAATCCTCCCGTTTATCCTCGTAAATTCTGTATTTGATCATATTTTATCCTCATTTGTTTTCCTCATAAACGTTGTATTAAATCATTTTATCATGCATGTACATTTTCAGCATTGTAAAGAGCACTGAGCTGAAGTGTGGTGCCATTTTATAGACTATGCTATCATTCTTGACAAACTATTACTTTTTCAAATATCATTTACTGCGCATAAAATGCCGTATATACGTTACCAATAAACCTACCTCTGAATCAGTCTTTATCAGAATATTCTTTTCACAAACACATCCATGAATGATTTTTCTGCCATGTAGGAATTGCAATGCCTTAGTTACGTCGACAGCTAAGATGTAAACTTCGCCAATGGTCAACCTCGAACGTCTCTCAATGTGTATGGATAATGGTGTGTACGTTGAGGATCCTTCTAACATAACAATATGACTGGTAGGCAATTCTTTGATAAACAAAGAAGCTGTGGTAAACCATAATACAATACCACAGGTAAAATTAATGTGTTTGCCCGAACAAGAACTGTTATTGCATAGATTATGCTTAACAAGTTACACTTTATTGAGTTTGCATGCACCATTAGTATTCATATCTCTCAACTTTTATGGATAATTTTACGCTAACAAGCCCATTGGAAATACTAAATAATTACATTCACAACATTACTATTCATCACAACTAGTATTTCTAGCACGGCATGGCGCCAATAATACAAGTGACCTTAATGAAAAGAACAAAAATATTATAGCAAGTATGGGCGAGGTAGGTATGTATGTAATCTGAAAAAAATATATATATTAGCGTGATTTTGAAATACATGCATGCACGTAGACAGACAGACGTAGGTACGTACAGAAATAGTCACACATTCGGAAAATATATAAAGCCAGCGGGAACAGCCTAATAAAGAAGACTTATTCATTAGACTTACCTATCTGATAGGGGCTAACACCACGAAGCTTACCCATCTGATATTGGTTGACATCTCGTGTAACCTCTGAGCTTTGATGTTGTCCTGCTTTGGTATCTGTCTTCTTGAAGTTTATCGTTGATATAGTATATAGGATTGGATTCATAGCAGAATTGAAAGGTAAAATAAAGACAGCTGTCCAAGCATAAACAATGCCTGGAATTGTGACTGTATCAGTCAGTGCCAATATACCCATGACAGTGATCGGTACCCAACAACAAAAGTCTGTTAGTACAATCAGCGTCATGCGTTTAGCAATGGTTGCTGCCTCTTTGGAACTTTTTGATGACTTTAACCCAGAAGCCTTCCTTGACCGCCGTACAGAAACGTACATTAACAAGTAACACACGAAAATCAAAATGAAAGATAGGAAATTCAAAGCCAAAAAGATAGCGACAGAAAACTCCCAGCCAGGAATACTTTCATTAGTGAGATGTAATGACAGACAGACAGCTGAACGACCATAGAAAGACTCACCAAAATACCGTATACCCACCAAGGGGAGAAGGCTAACCACGGCAACTAAAATCCAACCGACGACAATCAAGTATGTACAAGTTTTCAGTTTCAAGCGAATAAATTTGAAAGGAAAAACAATAATCACAAAACGATCTATGGTCATCACTGTTAAAGTAAAGACAGACACTTCACTTGACAATGTCGACAGAAACCCAGCAAAACTACACAGGGCACTACTTCGCCAGAGAGCATCATATTGTATGTATTCCCCTCTGTAGTACATGTCTGCCGATGCAATAATTAGGAGATAGATGCCCATTAATAGATCTGCTAAAGCAAGATTCCAAATCAGGAGATTTGGAACATTTTTAAGATCGTATTTCTTAATCCGCCATATTATAACAAAAATGTTGCCAAGAAACGCAAGAACGCCGAAGATCCAAATACAAAATCGTTGTATCTTGTTCGCCATAAGGTCCTCACATGATGAGAAAACGTCAGCATGTGGAGTGCAAACTTCCACTTGGTGATATTTCCTTACGAGACAGCAATACTTATAAGCCTCAGTATATCTGTAAAGAAATACAGAAGTAGATACAGAAAATTATGCTATTGCCAAAAGCAGATCTCGCCCATAAATTATCACCATTACCTCAAAGATATGTGTACCAAATTTAGCTTGAATTGGAAAAGTGATGACGGAGACAGCCAGCCAGACAGAAAAAGGAAAGGATATGGCACAGATGGGCACGTGCACAAAACCACAAAACCTCTTCGACACATGAGAGGTCAATAGTGCAGGATATTTATACATACCATCGGTGTCGCTACTTATATTAATGGTAAACCGGTAAATGTATTTAAATGGGAGTCATTCCAATACATTTTAGTGTTAAGGCATCAACATAACTATAACAATCACTTACATTTTCCTTAAATTCACTAATGCTTCAAACAATCCTGTTGACTGCACATTAAACATGTTACCAGTCAAATCCCTGCAAATAAGAATAATTGGTATTTGTACTGTTTATTATAAATGCATGACAGTCACAAACCATTAGCGGTCCAAGTGCAACAAACCCGCGGGCTTGCCTGGCGAAAACGGGTGTCATAAAAGTTGTTTGCATCTCTAAAGCTGTTTGTAGCGTTACTTATAATAGCCTAATAAATTGATAACAACTGATATAAGACGGAGATACGGTTTGACTCAATTGACTCACTCCTTAGAAATGATCTTACGCTGTGAACTACACTTTTACAGCTGTTTACTTGTGTTATGTAAGAGCCCATCATCACATGTGTAAATATTGGTACTCTTTGATAACAAGTCCACTTGCTTGGCTAATGGCTTGTCCCAGTAATGTGTTAATTTTGTAAAAAAAGGAAATAAATAAACCAAAGCATTTGAAGTATAAAGTTTCATATTATCATATAAAATATAATAAACACTTACAGTAATTGTAGGTAGCCAAGGTCATCAAAGGTACCTACTCCTATCTCGATTATTCGATTGCCTGAAAGGTACCTAACAAATAAAATAAATAATTACAAACACGATCAAATAAAACTTACGACTGTGAAAGCAAACCTTCAGTTACACATAAGCTTAAACACAGACTAAAACAACTGTCTCAACATTTTGATATTAGCTATTACAGGATGTAAATGTAACTCACAGCAGTGTAGCATTGCAATAACGAGTCTTTCTTTTCTATCAAGCTTTAAATGACGCATGCACTTCTTTACCATCAATATACAAGTCATGTACTAAATTATCTGACATTTGAAGTTTGCATTCTTAAGATACAACCCAATTACCGAAAGTAATTAATGATGCAAATTTATCATTAAGATTAAATCCATTACAAAGAGGATTTAAAGGATATGTGTGCTTTCGCATGGTTGATGTATGAGCCAAATTGTATGAAATTTGAAGCATGCATTCCATAGATATAGATTAATTATTTTAAAGATCATTAATTAATCAAATTACTAATTAAAAGTAAAACTATGTCAAGGAGCTCTATTCATGTGTGCATTGTTATGGCTGATATATTTACCAAATTACATAAAATTCGAAGCTTGCATACTTAAGATATAGCCTAATTACCGAAAATAACTAATTATGCAAACTAATGATTAAAAAGCGGTAGGCTAAATCAACAAACTTTATAGGACATATGCGCTTTGTTTGGTTATATATATGTACCAAGTTACATTGGATTTGAAGAATGCATTCCAAAGATATGGCCTAATTACTAAAAACCATTAATTATGCAATTGACTAAGTTATGTTCATTTGGACATGGATGCTTTACCAAAATATAATCAGTTCTTGTCATTACCATATGGAAGAGGTGTAGCAGGTGTCATTGGAATCGATGGAGTAATTCTTTAAGTATCGCGTTCACAGACAGACAGACAGACAGACAGACAGACAGACAGACAGACAGACAGAAAAACAAACAAACAAACAAACAAACAAACAAACAACAGACATACGCATAAAATAACCTTCCATTACGGGAGGTAGGCTGTCGACAGTCGTTGGTGCCTTGTTTTGCTACGTTTTATCTAAAATTAAAGTCGTCGCATTGCTCCGATCCGGAGCAATACTATAACCGAGTACTGATAGCAACAGCGAGTGCCGGAGAACGCTGTTCCTATCAGTACGCGTTAGTATTCAGTGCTACGGAACAAGGTGACGACTTTGTTTTAGATGAAATGTAGCAAAGAAGGCACGAACGACTGTCGACAGTTTATACGGGAGGTAAAAATGAACTACTTACAAGTTTTGAAGATTTCGTAGTCCGAAAAACAAAAGTTCAGCTAATCTTGTTATCACATTGTTTGTCAAATCCCTGGATATATAAAAGAAATAGGTAATTAAATTACATCACATGATGAGACCAGTATGATGCGATGTATTTATCTGTATACATAACGGCAACCGCACACAAGCTAATACAACGACAATATCCCAATGGTTCAAAAATATCTACTTGTGAAACAAGTGAACGTGTGGTTGCAAGTTTCAATTGAAAGGTAAGACAGATTAAACGGTAAACATCTAAAATGACATATAGTCAATATTTAATTCGGCAAAAGAGACAAACAAATCATAGTTCAAAATATCGTTGAATGTTTATATCAATGGGAGAGAAATTGTGACGGAAGATAATTTATACTCACAGTGAAAATAAATTCATCAATTGTCTGAACGCCATTGTTGGTATTCTTTCGATCCTATTGTTTGATATGTTGCTGAATTGATCAATTAAAATTAATGGTTTAGTATACACAGTTACAGACAACTTCTTTTAAAACGCGTTGGTACAATTCTGGCAAATTAAGAAAAAAAATCAAAACAAAACAAAACAAAACAAGAAAAAAGATAATCAAATGAGCAGTCTCTCTACTAAAAATATACTTACAGTTCTCCAAGAAATTTGTAAGTATCAAAATTCACTTCGGACATATTCAAATTATTTCCTGTGAATGTTCTGTAAGACAAAAAACAAATCAAACAGATGTACATAATTAACGTACTAAAACATACAATCTTCTAAACAATCCCTGTCAGCGCATTGATACTTATAAGTCTAGCACTATTTATAGTGTGCTGTTAACTCCAATTTTCGATGAAACATATAAGTTAATACGGTGGCAAGGAGGTGGTATTCCCCTTAGTCTTATTTTTGCACAATAGACGTCCCACTTTGTGGAAGTGGTTGAGGTTGAATATTATCATAATGGTAATGGCATTTGATTGAAATGTTTGTATAGAACAAATAAGTACGCTACTTTTGAACTGGCGGTAAAAAGTTTTAACAAATTCAATGACTGAGAGAATGCAATGTGATATTTATACGGTACACAGTCATATTTGGCAAACTGTGAACATTTGAACAACTTAAACATCAACTGCTAAAACTTGAAAATTGTATAGGCAAATATTATTTAAAAGTGAAAATACAAATACCGTATGTGACCACCCACTTAAACGTTAAAGTAAATACGTTAGTGAGTAACGACTTGAATTTGCAAACCCATTTATATTCATATATTTTTCCATAATTGAAATAACCTTGGTGTTGAGACCGTCAAAACCGTTCATACTAAAAGAAAGAGAAAGCTTCACTTACATCTTTCGAGTATTCTCGTCAATATCGTCTGGAAAATCAAGCATTTCATTACTGATACATTCTATAATGTAGCCTTCACACAGACAATTCTTCGGGCAGAGAAACCCTATGTACATTAAAATAGCATTTGATAAAGTTAACTTGTGGCGACTCAGATCTTAAACTTATCATTACAAAAATGTATAGTAATTTGCTACAACTTTCTTACATTTTCATGAAGAAAACTTCTCATTTAGAGCAGTTCAACAACATCTTGTACATTTGTACTCTGCCATGCTTACACAATAACAATGGTTGTGTGCAACACTGTTGCATATCAAACTTTTGTATGTGCACCTTAGTGACAGATTGATAATATTAATAATAAAAACAAGCATTGGTTGACTAAGTAGATTGGAAGGATTATCGAACTCTAACCTATACCTAAACTATACAATCTACACTATTCTGCCGTTCACTCTTCAGACGTATATGTATCAGTACAATCCATGTTGTCATTCAGCCGTCTATATAGTAGGTTACTGTGTATACGATAATGTTAGTTCTTGTTACAGCACATCGGCTTTTAACAACCATCTGTTATTGGCTTAGATCATATCATGTAGTATAGTCTCTCTTTTATTACACTTTCTTTGTGCAAAATGGGAATTCATTTTCAATTCGCGTTACAGCACACGTACAATATATGAGCTTTGTGTTTGCTACATAACATATCTCAGGGTAATAGACGTCTGATCTTGTAGCATCCTCCTGAAAAATAGGCAATACTTGTTAACTAAATAGTCGATATGCACTTCTACCACGTAGAGGAAAACAATTAATATGTACAATTTACTTACCACAAAGAATTTCATCATCACCATTTGCGCAATGTTTTATGCCATCACACTGCTGCCATAAAGGTATACAGTTATCACTTCCATGGCATTTGTAGTCACCCTCGCACATGATTGATCCCTTGTCTGTGGTACCAATACAAAATGATTATAGTGCATCATACATAATGATAGAATCGAAGCTATTAACCTGCTTCCATCAATATCACAAGTCTTGAAGAAAGACTTATTTTTCGTCTCTTTATTTTTTTCCTGTATGTATTGTATACTTTTCAGCATCAGTATGTTATTGATAAAAACCTGGGTCAATTAAAGTAATTTCATTTTGCAGTCAGTTAAGGTTTCCATGTGATAACCAATATGCAAGATTTGTACGGTAATAGTTATGTGTTATTATTCAGTGCCTGCAAATTATATGGTGTTAGTCCCAAATAAGCAAAGTTCAGAGGAAGGGGGTTTGTCTAGCCATCTGTCTGTCTGTCTGTCTGTCTGTCTGTCTGTCTGTCTGTCTGTCTATGCAAGCATAAGGCCATGTGTCCACCCTTGTCCACCTGTATGTTTGAAAAGCATGAACGTATTTCAACCAAACCTGGTAGAAAGGTCATATGCCAGTCCACATGTGCATATCATTTTGATTCTTGACTCCTGCCAGAGATAATCGCCGAATGGCATTTGTATCTATCTTTCAAAAATTAATGTCTACCCACTATAATGACCACAAAAACATACAACAACAACAACAACAACAACAACAACAACAACAACAACAACAACATAACAACAACAAACAATAACACAACAACAATAACAACAACAACAAAGTAGTACGATAATTCTGTTTTACAAATTCATAACCAAACTGTACAGCTTCATTGACCAGTAATGTCTGCAACTGGATTATGGGTTAATGTAGTATGGAAGTGTATGATCAGGGTCGACAAACCACTATAACTTGCAAAGCCAATTTTTGGTTTTGAACCACATATGTTACACGTAATCATGATAACCTATCAGAAATGGTACCTATGGTAATGTTGGTGTTTGTATTTAAATGGTGACTATGCGATAAAAACACTAATTAGAAGTTATTTTTAATATTTAAATCTGACCTTTAACATGAAGGTCACGGATAAAAATCAGAAAAATGGTGTCTGACTATCCCTCTAGGTAAGAAATTTGAGAGTAGTTTTATTTGACCTTACACATGAAGGTCAAAGTCAAAGGTTGCATGGCTACAAAGTTAATTATGTTAGTATGTACCTAAAACTTGAAATTGAGTTATGGTTGCATTAGCTGACCACAGATAAACCCATGCATAGGCTAACAAGGATATTTCCTTGCCTGTTTAGGGTTAAAAAGACAAATATACTTACCACAGTTTTGTTCATCCTGTCCATAAGCACAATCTTGAACACTGTCACACCGTCGATGGAGTGGTATACAGTATGATGATGGACACTTGAACATCCCAGCAGGACATTGATATAAATCTGTCAAGTACAAGATGTTTATCAGAATTGCATCGGTTGATGATAAACGAAATTTAGAAAATGTTATGGCATTTAAACAATCTTTATTTATTCGAGTTAACGTTAACGAGACATGGGTCACAGTTGCACAAACAATAATGTATATAAAATGTCATGGTAATCAAATTGTACTTGAAACATGGTAAAAATGCAGATGTAAAACACCTTGCGTGTTTTCGATTTGCACAGATAAGGATGAACTTATTAATAAGGATTTGGTTAGGCCTGCGAAATACAGTTGGATGACATTCATGTAATATATAATCCAAATTTATCATTTAATTTGTTTGAAAACTCAAATTCTAATTCCGTTGTTGGTAGGTGTGTATGTAAGAGGACGCTGTCAGTTAAACCACCCAGGAATATTAATCAGAATCTTCATTTTGTCGTTATTGAAGGTTTCTTCACTTTCTTGGTGTAGAGTGTAGGCAATATTGATGTGATTGGTCTAATGAGTTCGGGGAAATGTGATGTTAAAGTCGACTGTTAATCTGTGGTTATTAATTTGTTAGTTTTGATATACATTATAATAATATCCTGTTAACAGTGAAGTCAGTTGTTGGGTATGTATATTCTGACTATATGTCTCAGCTTATTTTAAAAGTTTGATATTTTACACAAAGCATTCTTTAAATGTGGATTTCGCTCAATCGTCTCTAAATAATTAGGATTTAAAATCATGAGAAATTTCGAGCGGAAGAGATCAACCATGATACAACTATGGAACTGTAAACGATAGTGGGTTATCTTTCCATGACAACTCTTGACAGTAAGTAGGATATGTTAAACATCTGATTTTTCTCTCCAGGAGAAATAAAATAACAATTCCTAGTTAATGTTGAGTGATATTCAGTCTTTGTTTTGTCATGATATTTCACGATAAGAAGAGAAATTAAAATGGAAGTTTTGATAACAATTTTGTGGGTTTATTTTTGAATACCGTATTGTGTGTTTATATAGGCACGTCACCTTCTGGACTGCTAGGTACGTTTCCCTACCAGGTGAACCTCTGTATATGTTAGTTAATAATGTGCATGCAGAATACTCACTAGAAGCAATGGAGAACAATGAAAATGATAACGAAGCATTCAAACTGCAGTTTCAGAATGATAATATTCATTGTTAGCTCAGTGTACAAAGCCAAACTTGAACAATTTAAAAATGTAGGTTTGGAAAGCATGCTATGTTCATCTATGCTGGAGCGGACATTCTTTGCATATATGCTTCTTTAACGATTAAAGTTGAATGTGCTAAATAGCAATGTCTCCTCATATATGTACAAAATATAATTACTCAAATGTGAATTATATTATAAAGAAGACACATTATTTAGGGTTCATTACTTTTGTTCTGAAAATACTTATCTATTGCATACTTTTTTATATAATTCAATATATCACACGTACCACAGTTCTGCAGATGTGTGACGTCACGGCACCCAACTTGATAGCCATACTCATCAAAATCATAGATACACATCCATTGCCGGTCAATGCAGTTACCAAAGTGACATTGAAATTCATTTGTCACACACTGGTTCTGTGTCCCTTTAAAATCATCTTCAAATCCACAATCTACTTCATCTTCGTGTTGGTTACCAACACAGTCCTTTATCCCATCACAGACAGCACGATATGGGAGGCAAGTATCACTGTAACAACGGAAACCCCTACATATTTCTGTTACAAAAAAGAAAGGCATTGGGTCATGAATCCTATAGACAGGGGTAATCGATGAATGAATACCAACTCAATTTTTCTTTACTATTCACATATACAGAACCCCGCGACCTCAAATGGATGGTATGATGGATGATACAGAAGTTATTTCGCGAGTGATACGGTGTATACTATGGCCTTATTTTTTCTCACTATCACTCGCCAAAAAGTGTATTGTACACATTAGGGGTAACTGCTAATGAAAATTGAGGCCATGTAAACAGTGTGGTCAGGAACACGGAGTCAATGACACTGGTTATTTGAATAATATAGGTAATATGGAAGTCGTCAGTGTGATAGAGGGTGTTGGTGGAATAAGTAATGTCTCACCGGTGTCATCTTCTACATAGGCTTTTGACAGTCGGTGGCAATGTTGTTGAAGATGGGAGCTTGTAATGATCGACACGCAAGCTTTGGGAAGCAGGCCTGATCCTGGTAAACATAATGCTGTTGGCCCTTAAAGGTCCCATGAAGAGACTGCCATGGATAGTAATGAAGTGTTGAAACACAGACTCCCCTGGTCGAGGGAGGAAATCCGCAAGCAACAGTTAGCAGACTCAAGCATATGAGTCACAGGGTCTTATGTTGAAAAAGATTCGAAACGACCCCCTTGGGAAACGATTTCGTCACAATCACCAGCGGTTAAGGTTTATTGGTCATTGTATATGCAGTTGCCTGGGCACTATACAACGCTATAGAAGCTGTATGAGACCACTGATGGTAAGGCAGTAAGACTGCAGTTAATGTTACCACCAGTATTCCTTTCTGAGGTACTTGAATTGCATGGTTCGACATTCTGGGGTTAATTGAACCTTGGACAAAGTTAGGTAGGGCTATTATTGGTATGGCATAAGCATTGATGTACAGAAGTGTGACGTTTGTGCTCTGAGCCAATCAGCACAGTTGAGGGAGCAAATTAATGTCACTGCAAGGCTACAACAGTAATTGGAAAAATAAAAGGGAACAGTAAAAATGCGATTTAATACGAATAATCAATCGTGGCGGAAATAACTGTACCCAAGATGCAATTCATCGAGGGTAACTACAAGTACACTAATACTAACCTACCGGCGTGACTGCTCTTTTCCCTTTTCCCCTTTTGTAAAAAAAAGGAGGGAGTTCTTTCCATGGATGAATTGTTCACGAGAAAGTATTAATAATGTGCATGAAATATCAATGAAGAAAAGGTAACAATAAGAGCCATTTGAGTGCTTTGCTATGGCACTAAATTGTTCTATAAATGTAAAAAGTAACAATCAATAAACTAGTTCACAAACAAGATCAAATGATGGGCACAATGGCAAGTCCAGGATTGTCTATGTTACATAGTCCTGGCGATATTTGGAGGTCTGCGGTTGCAATGAGGTCTGCTTGAAATTTCAGTGTCGGCAATTTTTGCCACACAATTCGGAACAATGGTACAGTCCACATCATGTTGTGTGTAATCTTGTGAAGTCTTCAGCAGAATAGATTCCTAATTTGCAGGCATGGTTAGTTCAGTAGGAGTTTCTGGGGTCTAGTACGGTATCAGAATTTGACTGTATGACATAGTAACTTGGTATGGTGGAGGTGACATCCCGATAGGTAACGTTAACCTTTGGGAGTGAGGTGAATGATTTCATCATTGTCACTGTTGTCTCCAGTGTGATGCTGTAAGCCCGCTGTGTTCAGCTTGCTATGACATTGAGTGTGTACTTTATAACACTCAGTGCATTTGAATTTATAGGAAGATGCACGAAGTTGTGAACCCATGAATTTGCAAATGAAACACCAATCGCCATCAATATTAGTTACCAAGTACCTACTGCATGTGTGTGACTTGTTGCGATCGCAATATACATAGACTAGGTCACCAACGTTTATGTCAGAAGAAGGAAATGACTTGTTTGGTTCTTTGATATTTCACTGTATGGATGGTTTGTGGTATGTTGGTTGTGTTGCAACATTATCAAGTGGCGGTCTGGGAGTGGTATTTGATTATTTGTGTACTGGTCGTGTTGAGTCCACATTTCTCTGACAGACAGACCTCTAAAAAGGCGAGAAGTGACAAGACTTAAAGTGAGTGGCGTTACTGGGCCACCAGTAGGTTCTTGGTGGAGAAGTTCTTCTTCTAGCTCATGGATAGCCTTTTCAGCAACAGGGTTTTTGCTAGCCTAAGGATTCTTTGTACGGCCTATTTCGATGTTTAAGCAGAGTTGGCTTAGTGTGTTGTCTGAGTGTAGTGAAACCAGGGTCTGGTTGCACACATATGACTGCAGGTGGACCATCCATTGGGCATGATTCCATAGCGAGACATGCCAAGGCCCCCAAAGGGTGGTGTGTTTTTCATCCCTTTTGATACAGGAGGAAGTGAAGGATGTAGTCGTTTCCCTTTAGAGCAAGGATAAGTTATTGGCTACATTAAATTTGATAACATCTGCAGCAAATGGTAAGCCAATGGATTCCGGGGATCCTCTGTAGACTGGTGAATGAGGGTGTCTGGTAGTTTCCTTAATGACAGGCAAGTATGACAGCAGTCTGATACCTGATCAACACCACAGTCTAAATCGAGGGCATAAAAATAATGTTTCATGACGAGCTTAAGTTGATGCTTTAAAGGGTGATTGAGCTTGACGTGTATAGCTGTTAGTAATCCATCAAGTACTGTATGTGGAATAATGATTAACTCTGTCTCTTATGTCTGGTGAAATGGTCCATTTACGTTTAACTATGAATAACCCATCATTTGCAAATTTTAGGTACTGTTTCACATCTCTTACTTTAGTGATCTTTTTTATGGTCTTGTGCCCTGTCTAAGGTGGGTGTGAACATGTCGCAAGTCAGGAAATTCTGTTTGTGTGTTAATCTATGCAGATCTACTAGTGAAAGGTAAGCATATTTGACCACTAATGAGTTCATCGACAGATGGTGACCTAGCAATGGAATCTTCTGTGCATTCAATGAAACAGCATATTTGGCACTATGGCTCACTGCAGTCCGAAGCATTACGACTGGCAAAATAAGAGGGGGTGTTAGCTGCACCAGGAAGATGACGAATTGCCACTTGGTATCTACTTACAATTGATAGACATGATGTGACACAAGGACTAGCTGAGAACACTCCATGGCATAACTTGTCTATAGCTTGAACACATGGCTTGTGGTCAGTGAGGACACAGGATTGGTGAGTGGATTGTATGATAAAAGGACTGAAGTGTTTCACAGCAGCCATGTAATGGTTCTTCCGCACTGTGGTACTGAAGAAACCAGCCAGTAATGGCTTCTCGTCATGTGTGACACACAATGTTGCACCGATACCATGTTTGGCAATGGATCTATCTGTGACCATCAACAGTTGGTCTGATGGGCATGGTAGGAGTATGGTTGTGTCTGAGGGTGTCCTGCACAACTTTCAACTTCTCATGGAGGTTGTAATCCCTTAAATACTTTTGTCATTGGAAAGTTGAACCGCAATGGCCGTGTCCTGTAATGGTGCAAGGAGATGTGAGCAATGGTTTAAGCCATGGCCAAGTACCTTGAATGCACCAATAAATGGATGTAAATCGCATACTTTATCAGGTGGTGGGCATGATGATAGTGCTGAGATGTGGTCTGGACTAGCTGATAATAGACTGGACAGACTATGGTCAGCTAGTCGTAGGTTGCATTTGTCAAGTGCTCTTGCAACATTCTCGCAATTTGTAAGGAGCTCTTCGGGAGAATTTCCACCACAATACAGATCATCAGCAATTTTGGCAATGGTATCCTCCTGGACGTAGTAACACACGGCATGGCACAACAGCTCCTCCAATGCAGTCTTCGAACAGGCCCATTGTGAATCAGGTATAAATACTTTACAAAATGGCATGGCTACACCACAATACTTCATGGATGACTTTGCCTGAGGTATCTGATAGAACGCACTAGTTAGGTCTGTTGAAATAATATATTTCCAGCAGGCTATGGTTTGAAGAGTGGAGTCGACATCTGGTATTAAAGATGGCTGTGGTTTAATCTACTGACATCGTCAAAGGCTGTTACAAGTCATGAGCCGCCATTTGGCTTTTTTACCAGGAAAGAGGGCTTTAAATACTCTGCAGTGATGCCAACATCTTCCGGTCGTTGAAAAACAACACGACCTTTTGCTGTAATTCAACTAGCTTGTCATGAACATACTGTGGGACCCATCCTTTTGTTGTCGTGGTTTGACTGGCCCAATATTGACTGTTGCTTCAAAGTGACATTGACACCATGGTCGGGTCGAAGATGTCATCGTACATTTGCAACAGGCTTTGAAATGCAGATTGGTCTTCCACTGGTAAGATTGAGTCTGGATCAAGTGTTGCATTAAGAAAGTAGTTCGAAGATGTTGTCACCTGATGCTCAGAGGAGAATGATTTTACAGTGTTACTTTCATTGATAGTCGCAACTGTTGAAACAGTTCGAACTTGGCACAAGTGGTCATTCTGGTGGATGGTGTGTGGTGCTGATGTGTCATTGTATAAGTGGATTTTGCCAGCAACAGAGTCAATTATACCATGTTGTGGCCATTTCTGTGATGATTTGAGTTGTTGGTTATTTGCGTGGTTCAATAGCAGCAATGGCGGCCATCACACCAGTAATTGTAGCACAGTAGAAACGTGATTTAATACAAATAATCAATCATGGCAGAAACAACTATACCCAAAATGCAATTCATCGAGGGTAACTACAAATGCACTAATACTGGCCTACTGGTGCTACATAAATTGCAGTTTGATCGCAATGTCACTAAGCTGGGGTACAAGGTTGGTTATTGTGTGTGGTTCAGAGATGAACGATGCAAAAGGGATTGTCAACTGAAAGTTACAAAATGCTGAATGAAGGCCTATATTTTGTATTTGGGATGGTATCTGATGCTGTGTATCGGATTCAGATGGGTCCTCGGTCCAAGCCTAAAGTTGTGCACTTTGGGTGCTGTTGAATTAGTGGTTAGATAGAGTGTCAGTATTGCCACTCGATCAGAGGAATCAAATAGGGTTGCCAGATTACTGGGGGATCACAAAAAAAAACACGAAAGGGGGAGATGTCATGAAATCGATTAACATTGAAGGTATGAAGTTTAGGATAACCTACGATCCCCAGTGGTTACTCGGTTACTTTGCAATGGCCAAGTGATCATGACCACAGACATTCTGTGGAAATTGCTGTAGAAATTGAATCACATTTACTCTTACGAGTGAGATCTCAACCCCACACCCATTCGGTGAAGGTTAAACGAGACTAGGGGACATTTTGGTCGTTCTAAAACTATTGTAGAGCCGCTTTTTGGTACAGATCAAGAAAACGTTCTTTTTGTCTGAAAATGTACATTGACGGCTGTGTATATCACGGGAATATACAATACAACGTATGTAACAAGCCTATAAAAGGCATGGTTCACCTGAAGGACACTGGGTCTTACTATAAATATGGGAGATGAAAATGTTGCTTTGGACGAAAGCTTACATATATATATATATATATCAACATTTTAGCCTAAAATCCTAGATCTGTCACCTTCATCCTGTCCAGTTATAACAAACTACGGCGTATATACGGCTATTTTATTATCTTACATTACGGTGGGTAGCACAAGTAAAGACTTCTTATAAACACATTTGTAATAAACTGTATCAATTACTATCCTTACCACATTCATTTTCATCAGAACCATCTCGACAATCTTTGATAAAATTACACCGCGTTGTGATGTTCAAACATTGGCCATTGTCACAGGCAAACTGATTTGATGTGCAATTTGGATACACTGAAGTAAAACATAAAAAAATCACTCTGATATGTTACATATTTCTATCAATACCAAATTGTAGATGATTTGCTCATTGATAAGTAATAGTTAATATCATCCTAGTTGTATCTGATGGTCATGACAATTTCTGTCTTTGTGTATCATGCCAATGTGTATACGAGTAATAGCATCTGAATATCAAATGTTTGCTGGTTTATGCAGAATTGTCATAGGCTAGTTCAGTCGTATGCACTCCTACTTACTTCAATGCATTGACACTTGTCAAGGCAATTCTACGGCACAGGAAATGCGAAAAAGAACAAGAGCTTAACCACAATGTTTCGTGCCGTAGGGAAGGCATTCAGTTTCAATCTGATGTCAAAATGAAAAATGTTGTTATGTCAATTAAAACTGCGACTCTATGCATGTTTTGCGTCATGAGAAAATTAGTTCTAAAAGTGTTTGAGACTTGCCGTGTGATTGATGGATGAGTTCACGCCTGCGACTCGATCATCATTAACAACTTTTTCAAGTGTGCTAGCCCTTTGCACGACGTATCATCATATATACTTGTAACTCAAGAAAACTTACCACAGTGTGATTCGTCACTGTTATCACCACAATGATCAATGAAATCACAGTAAAATGATAACGATATACATCGTCCATCTAAACAACGGAATTTAGATGGAGGACAGTCTAGAAAAGAATAAACGACTTCCCATTAAAACTACGATTATGAATGAAGGGTCTCGCAGTAAGGCAAAATAAAAAAGTAGTCTGGTTCCAGTTACCCGACCCACCTAGTTTTTTTTATGCTGACCCCAACTTTCTTTACGTATTCGAGAAAAATAGCAATAAAATCGCAAAAATCGTGAAGTCTCGCAAGAAATAGTGGGTGCGGAAATTGGCATCAACATAAAACTGTTTTTCCAATCTGTAAAGGCTGTACATCTGATAGGAAGAAATAAACAACACAAAGACCCTTTGAAAAACAATGGAAAGCTGAACTAGACACTCACACATGAAAACAATATATACAAATAATAAAATACATTGAATGTAATCGGAACGACACAATTTTTACGCCTAATAGGAATATTTTTTTAATTATTCAAAACCAGAAATCCCACCCGGAAAGCTTTGTCCAAATGCATGGTTGCTAGTCAAAAATGTTTTTATTGGATGTATATTGAGGTGTACAACCATAGGAGACTAAAAAAGTGTTAAACCTACAATATTTGCAATTCTAACACATCATTTTCATATAACCTTTAGATCGTTTTGCGTCGTACGCACTAATGACTAACAGTGACCTCAAATTGAAATGCGTACACTCTAGTCATAATCAATTTCCTAAAATTAATATTTACGTAGCACGGGAGTCGTGATGTGCTATACAACACTTAACAACTGCTACATACAACAGCCCTTCGGGAATTAGACGTCTACTAGCTAGTGCCCTCATATCCAGGTAATAAAAATTTAAGTCTCAAACACCCAAACAATAAGCCAAACAAAGAGAGTAAAACAATGTTAAGCTTTATCCAATATTACCGAAAATAGTCAATTGAACTATGCAGGACATGTATGTAAACGTACCACAATCAGCTTCATCTGAGTTATCTGAACAGTCGTTGACAGCATCACAGACATAAGCCTTGTTAATGCACTCCTTGCTTCCACACTGGAAATTATCATTACCACAACTCGAAGTCTTCCCTGTGTAGAAACAAAAACACACACCAGAAACTCCATTTGTATACCGACAAAGTACTGAAAATCTATAACAGACTATCTAACAAACAAACAAACAAACAAACAAACAAACAAACAAACAAATGCTCAAAAAACAAAAACAAAACAAAACATATATACGCCAGTTAAACCACAAATGCCCAGTAAAATGCTTGCATGTAGAAGAGGTTAACAAGTTCTTTGCATACAAGTACAGTCGGTTTCGTCTCATCGCGATCAACTCCTTCATATGAATATCAAGTATCAATTTCACATCAACTATCATAATCACCTAAAACAAATACAATCGACTATTGTTACATCTGGGCCAAGGCTTAGGTTTTATTTACTCTTGTAAACCCAACTTATCATTCGCTTGCATGAATACCTAATACCTACTGCATATCTGTACATGCAACGATTTTTTTCCTGGTGTTTCCTCTGATCATCAATAGAATAATACAACAACGCAACTGTTACATTAGACATTAAAAATAGAAAAGAAGACGTCGAAATTTATGAACATAACATTGCGAACCTACACTAGTAAAGGGTCGCCACATACCTGCCTACTTACATACCTTTTTAACTTCTTCCATACCTACCTACTTACCTACCTACTTACCTACTATCACATACCTGTACATGCTTGCATGCATGCATCCAGATGTACATGCATGTATGCGTACGTACGTACACACATACATACGTACGTACGTACGTACGTACGTACACACATACATACATACATACATACATACATACATACATACATACATACATACATACATACATACATACATATATTTGCTATATATTGGTCTTACCTATTGCTTGTTTGACACAGAGTGTAAAAGAAATTCTTGTATCGTTACATTCCATTAGCATGAACTTCATATTAGTCGTTTCGAGAACAAGACACATGTCTATACCAACGCAGGCACCATTTTCATCAATGGTCTTGTTTTCTTGGCAGCCGGTTTTATTATCTGTCCATTTGATGTCTATAAGGTCGGAGACTTCCGTGATATTTATAATTCTGTGTATCTGTATCATCTCTCCTATTCCAAGGCTCCAGATATGATTGACATAGTACATGAAGTGCTCCATTTCTTTGCCTGGTTTAATGTAAAGGAACGGGTAGTCGTCTGTTTGACAATCTGATATGATGTCCCCCGATTCAGCAGAGTTTCTGTTTGATGCTCCATTTATTCTAAAGCACTTGTCCTGATATAGGCCCCATGATAGGTCATCGCACTCTGTAATTTGGAATAAGGGCAAACAATATTACATCTGGTCAAATTAAAACCATCTACCGATAAATAATTGACGTATTGTTGTCTTTGTCTGTCTGTCTGTCTGTCTGTCTGTCTGTCTGTCTGTCTATCTATCTGTCTGTCCGTCTGTCTGTCTGTCCATCCGTCCGTCCGCCCGCCCTATTCTACCACCACATACATTAATTATTGGTTTAATATTAAACACTTTTAGAGATACGGCAACATCTCATAGTCTTCATTTGTTAAACTCTTCTAGCTGTGAGACGTTACATCAATTAGTATTAATCATGATGATAAAGAAATTACTTTTAAACATATTTAATGTCTAACTTCTCATATCTCTCAACATCGGTTGTCCATATAGTCTGTTACTGTTCTTTTCCATAAACTATGTTACCCACTCTGTGTTGCCGACGGTGACTTTTTAATGAATGACAAACCCGTACATCTGTAATACTAGGTTTTTTTTTCGTTCGGGGGCAGTTGTCCTTCGGGGGCAGTTGTCCGGGGGGGGGGGGGGGGGCAATTGTCCGGGGGGCAATTGTCCTTCGGGGGCAATTGTCCGGGGGCAATTGTCCGGGGGGGGGGGCAGTTGTCCGGGGGGCAGTTGTCCTGTTACCGCTCATATTGTAAAGGATAGCAATACGTGGTAATTACTTTACTTGTAAAATATTTGGTGGAACGATGATATATCATATGTATTAGAAACAATAACAACCACAACAATCACAACACCAACAAAAGCAACATGCCGCCAGGAGGATCTGTCTCAACCTGTATGTCTTTAGCGACATTACATGTACTTTGAACAGTATTGATGGTGCTTACTGTAGTTCGATGTACCGTTGTATATAATATCAATTACACTGCCCTTATGCATCGCAGTTTGTTTACAAATGTACTGCTTTACTTCAGGAAGAGTACATGGTATATCGTGCCAATAGTTAGTTTGATGGATACCGATGAACACATCAATCTTTGCACAATGTTCTAAGTGCATACCGTCTGGTTGGTTCTCACTGCCATCTATACCCGATGTTTTCTTCCTAAATATATAAATGAAAGATCCGTAACCGTACCCATGAGGCTAAAAAGCAAACCCTTCGATTTTGTTCCTGCATGTGTTATCAGAAACAAAAGTTCTATGCAAATAACTTACGAAATAAAACATGACATCGAAAGGCCATATAAGACACGTGCACAGTATTGTCAAGATTATGTGAAATTTAAAGTCTGTATTCTGCCTAATCAAATGCATTATTAAAATAAACTAATTAGAAAACATCAACCTTTATAGAACGCTAACTTTATTATTGATTTATGTACCAAATTATATTAAATGTTCAAGGCTGAAGGCCAGAATTCCTAAGATTACATTGGCATGAACACAACCGGAATTGCATTGCCTGGACCAAGACCCCATAATCCTTTAAAACTTACGTCCCTCATACCAAAAATAATATATATTACAGTACATGATTTGTGGCAGTGGTGGGAAGGAGTAGGGATTAGATAACACAATCACAAAACAGTGCAAACTTAGCTAATGCAATTAGTCAAGGAGAAATCTGCCTTCCCCTCATTTCATTGTCAAAAATATGGATCTTCTCCGAGAACCGTTAGTAAAATCCTACCCGCATTCCCTCGACCCAACACCTGTAATTGGTGAAGGTTCCCTTACTCAGTTTGCAAGGAACACAGAAGCAGTATATGAAATAAGGGTCATGTGAAATGGTTGGTCATCAAACATTTGTAGGACAATTCTCCATTGATATTCGAAATATAGTTATTAAAAGGTCGACAGACAATGGAATATTGACAACTGACGACAATGGATAAGTCTTCACAATCATTTAACACAACAGTTCGCACCTTTAACGATAGGCGAGCAAATAAAAATGATATTTGAAGAGCAAATTGAATTACCAATCACTGAAGCTCAGGGGGTTCCCATCGGTCCATCGATAATGGCCTGTTTTTTCTCGATCAGTAAGTCCTGCAATAAATAGCGGTTTATAATTACATGATGTATTTCTATCATAATCGGAAATAATATTTTTTTTGAATATATACAAGATTGATTGCAGTAATTGAAAATATATGACGTTTTGCATATTAAATCAGTGGTATTCAGAGTCTTGCATACATTCGAGAAAGACTGGTCACTCATCAGTCGCGTACCTGAATAATTACAATGTCTAGATATCGTCGACAAACTGAGTCCACTGTAGTGATATGCCGATTACAACTATACCAATGAGAATGTTGACATCAAATCAACATCTGAAACAAACCTAAGAATCTGAATATATGCAATACTCTGAATATACTCTATCATCGAGGGTTCAGCACTAGTACTGTCACTTTATATCAGCATGAATACAAATAACGGTAAGATAAACAGTCGATGTGCCAATGTGTTGGGACTATTAGATCACACTGGCAAGGTAAAAGGGTGAAACCTTTAGTAAACAGGAAAGGAATTCAAGAGTAAACTGCACTTTGCATGTAAACAACCACCCGGATTCTATTGGCTTCCACAGTGCACATACAAGTGATAACTTGCCCATATGTCTTTGTGTGAGCTCCATAGGAGAGATTTAGTATCAAATTGACCTGTACACAGGTCATATTTATCCCTTATGGTAGACAAAACGGAATAACACCCTGTACAGAATTCAGAGGAATTCATCAAGTTGTATGCAACTAAACTACAAAGCACCAGACAAATAAATGATGTCTAGGCGTTTCTTCACTATTGTTCATCAAACGAACTGAAAGAGGCATTTGGATCATATGGTTTACAGTCAAATTTTAAACCTTGTAATACTCTTCGGCAACTTCTGGTCATGCCAAAGGATGCATAATTATAGCAGTCCTATCTATGAAATCACATGTGAAGGAGAACATGGACTGGATTGCAATAGCACATACATTGATGAGACAGAACGCACTTTTAAGCACGTTTCACGCACCACCGGCTTCCAAGTGCCACAACTTCAGCAAAGTAACTTTGTCAGAATATCACTCATTTGCCGTCATCATACTCCATTGCCTGTGGTCTCCAATATATGTAAATTGGATATAAACATTGATGGGACAGGTGTTTGGTGTGAAATATACAGACACATTTTGGGCAAATTTGCGTGTATTACCGAGTTCTTGTTTTTGTCAGTTGCTCATTGTGCAGCAAATACTAAATACTCTTTCTTGCTATCTTTCACGAGTTCTACGTCTCCGCATTTCATTTCTACGTTCGTTACAACCGAGAAGTCCGAATGCCTTTGTATTAGTGAGTCAAGGTGAATTTAGAATGCCAGTTCATGACTTCACAGCAAGCTGACCTGCTTTGAGGGGTATTTTCGTCAGTAATCGGCTTGGAATTATGTGAGAATTTCCTGTCCCAGCTGATTTCAGTTGTTTACGCTTTGCTGCTAACACATCTCAACCTCACCATGGATAATAATTAGACCGTAATTAGAGTCACACAAATATCTGTCAATGGATGTTTTAGTACATCAATATCAAATCAGACTTATGTACTTTGTCTTTCTTCTTACGTATATAGATAAACAAACTCTTTCTAGTAGTTAGTTCAGATTGTGAGGCGGAATCGCTTGTAACTTTGTTTCTTCTAGCCTGACGCCAAACTTCAAATATAGCTACTTCTCTGTTGGTCTTCATAAAGGTGTTTTATTCAATGACAGCGATGACATTAATCTCAGGCACAATCATAAATCTTCTACCATCAGCAGACGACATTATCTGTTGACCGTTTCCCGCCTTTTCGATCGATATCGTTGAACTATTTTCCTTGTTATAAGACATTACAATCGTGTGGCTTGGATAACAATCATCGTAATAAACCTCACTCTCAGAATGTTCAAAATAATTACAATTAAACCAATCGTAATTTTCAGAAAACAAAATATCTTCGTATACAAATTAACAAAGTGGTCACCGACATTATTTACAAACATACAGTAGTTCGAACGGTTGTTTACTCATTTGAATAACCCGCAGTGAAATTACAGGTTGTTAATTTGCATAATTGTTTGAGAGATCAAAGATGTTACAATGCTATTCCGATTGATTAAAAAACAACCAAAATTCCTGAAATTCAAAAAAAAAGAGGGCTTATGCATACAACACACTATTTACCAAATTCATATAAAGACATTAACGATATATTTAACTATTCTGCGCTACCAGACATGATATTGTATATCCATTAGTTTTGTAACTCGGGCCCCAATTTATAAACTTCCTTACAGAAGGTAAAACACCAATTCTCAGTTAACATGTACAATTCATATATTGACATGTCGCACACCTGTCACAGTAACCGAGAAACAGAATACTGACTTATCGGCACATAAGTAGCTATAGGCACCCAACAACAAACTTTTGAGAACTTTTATGATCATTACAAGTGCATATGTATTTAGAATATATGGGAAACAAGTATTGATGGTAACGTAAATAACATTCATTATTCAAAGCAAATGTCCATTTGCATTACATTATTTGTATTTGTCTGTCAAACCTTTTAGACTACCATGACTTTTGAATTTTACATCTTGTGAGGGACAATTCCTTTTATATTCAGTAGCTAACGTACCTATGTATGTTGATGTATCGCCAGACCACCACTGTGTAACCAATGCATAGGCGATGAAGTCCATTTCTTCGTTGTCAAGAATACTAAGCAAATGGCTGTCTCTATCTAGACAGTGGTTTTCTGCCTCGATCCATGTCACTCTGTTCTGTTCCAAGAAAGGCTGATAACATCTACCATTATGGAGAGTCCAGTTGTCAGACTTGCATTTGTAATCTTTGGATTTGAACGACGAATATTAAAAAAAGCATAATTTAAAACCTGTTTTACAGCAAATATCAAACCACGGAACCAAAGCTTCCAGAGATGACGAAAATGAGAAATCATAACATTTTTCCCCATCATCATTCATTCATTCATTCATTCATTCATTCATTCATTCATTCATTCATTCATTCATTCATTCATTCATTCATTCATTCATTCATTCATTCATTCATTCAATCAATCAATCAATCAATCAATCAATCAATCAATCAATCAATCAATCAATCAATCAATCAATCAATCAATCAATCAATCAATCAATCAATCAATCAATCAATCATTCATTCATTCATTCATTCATTCATTCATGATCAGTCACTCACTCACCCAACCATCCACCCACTGACCCAAACAACCACGTACGCACAAATGAATGAAGGAGTGAAGGAAATAAGGATTGAATGAATAGGGAAGGAAGGAATGAAGCAATACAGACATAGACATTTAAACCGTTTTCAACTTTAAGTTCACAGAAGGCAGGACTGAATAAAACAGAACATCCAACTAGTGCTACAACACCTTGAAAAGTGTAAAACAAATTCTAAAACAATTACTATACGCTTCCCTGACCTTGCTATGTACATCTTTCTATAATGCCCCCACAAATGACAACAGTAAATATTATGAACAAACAGACTTAAATAAGTTAACATTTACTTGACTAGAACAAAGAGAAAAATTCCCTAAAAGTAAATTATCACGAATATAAAATGGACGAATTTGTCTAGTCATATCATTGTCATCCATAGAGCTGCTAAGAACAAATACATAAATATATTCATAAGAATTGAAAAACAAAAGGGTAGTAAGATTTAAATAATTAAATCGGGGGTGCTTAAAATCTTAAAACATTCTAGCACAATCACATTCAGGCAAATATTGTTTTCTGATTATGAGTAATATTTTGCTGCTATTGATAGATACTGTAAATTACAGTTAAGACTGTACTATTAGGCCTAAAAATAAACTATGTACGTGAACAACATACCTTTATCCTGGCTTGACTTTAAAGTTGAATTTAGACGTGGCACACTTGTATATTTTGCCTCAAACCTTTGAGCAGCGGCCGTATCAGCGCGACATGTGATGTGCAGTTTCGAATGGATGGATTCAATAATCGATGGTTGATTAGAATTGCAATAGTACCCGAGTAAAAATGTATCAGAGGGATATTCGGAAGAGAAAACTTTGATATAGTTGTTTTGACAGTTACTAGGATTGTTGTAAAAGTCAAAACCACTGACATGTATTAATTCAAGGTGTATGACATTGGTCTGTGGTACCCTAATGGTAAAGCTTGTTTGGCATACAGTATTAAATTTACCATGTTCGAACAATATATATCCACATTTGAAATCACAAAAGTAATTGTGATTACATTGACCAGAGTTTCCACATGGAGCGCATTCTAAAATATAAAAAAAATCATCATAATTTCAATTACAAATAGTGAAGATAAAATTCCAATTTTTACATTTGCACTGTAGACAACACAAATTACGAATAAAAAAGTGGGTGCGTAGAGGGGTGGATTTTTATGTGATAGATTAGTTTGATGGTTAGTTTTCTCTTATACTTGTTATAAAAGATTGTTATTTGCTGGAAAGGGGTGAGATGTACTTATAAAATAATTTAATATATAATACTTTGAAACATACGCCAACTACCACTTTCCCTGATATTTTTTGCGTGTTTGAATAATTTTGAAGTCGAATTTTGCATGTCTGAGAATGACGTATTATTGACGGATGGATGCATGGAGGGATGGCCAGACGGAGCCCATTGTAATTGTTCCACCGTCGGGGGACTAGAAATCGTCTTGGTCAGGCTTGGTCGGACAATTGCATCTTATTATAGTCGATATATGTACCACATTATATTACACGAACTATGAAGCATGTATCTCTGTAAGATATTGCGCAATTATCAATATAATGCATTGATAATTGACTCACTCGCAAATGGCTCACTAAACTAAAACCTACATCAACATGTTCGCTTCGTTCCTAGTTGGTTTATTTGCATCGATCATGATATGAACGTTTGTTAATAATACGTTATTTTACTAAGATTACCTTCTTCTGCATGCACTGTCAGGTGGAAACCTCTACTACTTGTAGAGTTATCTGAGGAGAACGAGAACCAGACCTCCCCCTCAGTTGATGTAAAATCTTGGGGTGCAGTAGTTCCACTCCATGACGTGATTATTCTTGTATCTCCATATCCTGCAGAGAAGAGGTCCGCATCATACTCTGCATCAAAGTCATGGAATATTACCATCATTTTTACTATGCTGCTTACTAACCATCTCCACGTAGAATTATCAGGGTAGTTGGCAGGATAGTTCTGAGTTGTTATGTTGAAACTATCACCAGGCAACACGATGATATGTGATACACCACCAGAGGTTCCTGATAATGATTTAACAAACAAACAAACAAACAAACAAACAAACAAACAAACAAACAGACAGACAGACAGCCAGACAGCCAGCCAGACAGACAGACAGACAGACAGACAGACAGACAGACAAAAGTATTACCTGTAATAGCTGTAAATAGAAGCTGTCGCGAAGGAAAATCATGATTTTACTGAGGAATGCAACAATCTGTAGCTATCAACTGTAAACTGAGGAACATTGAAAAGGTTTGTTTTTATTGTAGCAGACGATTCCGATTAGCTCTAATGGCTGTAAATAAACTTATTATTTCTTATATGCAAAACAAATAGCAATCTGTATTTATAATGAAAGGGTGTTATGCTAAATGTTGGCAAATATAGATGACAAAAGATTAAACAAAAATTAGTGTCTGCATGTGCACAACTAACACACACACTTGGATTATACTTTCGATTGTATAATATTTGAACTTGCAAGAATATTCATTCAAGCAACTTTTACAAAAGAAAACGCTATTTACTGATAATATTTTAGAAACGTGTTGCTTGCTTGCTTGCTTGTCTGTCTGTCTGTCTGTCTGTCTGTCTGTCTGTCTGTCTGTCTGTTTGTTTGTTTGTTTGTTTGTTTGTTTGTTTGAATACATGATTGACTAAAGTTGGTGGCATGGGTTGATATAAACATTATATGACACTGTTGTAAGCAATGAGGTCACTGTCCTGACTTTTGTTTGTTCGCCACGACTATTTTTGCAATTATGTCTTTCAACATACACATGTAATTATGCGACATAAATACATTGGTGAATTGGGACTACAAATGAAAACCATGATTAGATTTAGAAACATCATATATATGTGAGGATATAAACAATACCATCACCTTTAACTAAACACTCATGTACCTACAATCGGAGTGGGACTCTATACATCCCAACATGATTCCTAGGAAGACTGGGGAGGATATAAAAGTACAGCACTACATCCCCAAATCAGTGGAGAAACACTGGCATTAAAATACCATTAATTGGTCATACTGCCACATGTAGGTAAGCTGTTCCCATGGAACTTTTCAGGGTGCCTCCCATGTTCAAAATATCTATCCATTTTGAAATATTTTGATTCGACTAAAAGTGAACACATGACTATTAGGAAAATAGAAAATGCTGGCCAATGATAAAATAATGTTTTTCGGCAGTTGGGGCACTTTGAATTTAGGGGATGGTCAATATTAAATCCAATCAGCCCTTATACCCTTTAGCTGTCAAAATGTTGACTCAGTGTTTGACATTTACAGGATTAGCAGTCCTCTACCGGAGCTAATTTTAAAGTTTGTGTAGCGGGTTATAACCAACTCCCTGTCTGAGTTGCTGCTGACGTCTTATCAGTGTTGGATAGTGTAAGACAAAGGGGGATTTAAAAGGTATGAATTGGGTTGACCTTTGTATGGTTCAAGTAAAACCAGTCCAGCAAAGTCAGAAACCATATGCCTGAACATGGAAGTTTAAGGGAAGCCTCCATGGTTGTGGCGAGTAGTATCAAAAATAAGTCATACTACTGCAACGTGAATGGAGTAGTGACTGCACAGTAAGGAGGGCACAACTGTTATCATTCAAAAGAAACGGTAAACATTTAAAAAAAATTACACAGGTCTTCATGAGCTACACTATAAGACACGTCTCGTTGTTCAGCCCTATCAGGGCTTGTGAATGTTGCATGGCTTATTTGTTTCGCCGTGGACACTACATGCTGTGTGTGTCCCAATCCGAATATGTACACTTTTATCTCAGTATTATCATCACCTAGCCTGGCAAGGAGTGAGACAGTGTGTACTTAAGTATCTTAATCTAGTCTAGCAAGGGTGAGATGGACTATTCCTGCTATCCTTTGAATTTGTCTGGCATAAGTACAATAGACACCTGGTGGAAAGATAAACAACGCGGCTCCGCCTTGTTGTTTATCTTTCCACCAGTGTCTATTGTATACGTATACCATATGCAGGGGTGGCATTTCGCTAATTATTATACCAGTAGATTGAAGATATCGGAAAGAAGATAAGAGCTAACGTTTTCTGGTTTTTGGATTCATTTGCGCACCCCCTCCCCCAATGAATAATTTGCATAACAATAAAGCTGCTTTGAAGACAACTGATCCGACGGACCATGAGATGAGCGTCTTGCAGCGACTGGATTTATTTTATCTGCTACTCGTTTCTAGGGATAATTTGTGCATTGATCGGCTCATTAAAAAGTGCAGTAATGAATAAACAGCCTGTTTGACCCAAGGTATAAACTTGAAGTGATTTATTGAATACAGCATGCTTCGTACCCGGCCGACTTCGCGACTCGGTGAAGTGACATGATAGACAAGGTGGCAGGTTGATATTTACAATGTATGAATATTACTGGAAGTTACGTCAGTAGATTTTCAGGATTGATGATTTCCCTCTCGGGTTGATGACTGCTACTCTAGGACAGGATCCCAGACAAATTTTTATTTCGATTATTCACTTTTATGATACATTGACAGGACACCTCACTTGTTTCCACTCCAGCCGAGGCTAGACGGTAGAACCGATCGTGTGCATGCCCTGACCTTAGTAGGCGATGGTTTGTACAAAAACGCGATATCTTGACTACTATTTATCCCATAAAATATTGTGTCATTGAGAAAATGCTCCACTGACAATTCGCAGAGTTCACTATCAGTATCACGGCGGACTACAACGTTCGTAGACGAACAGTGAACACCAAAATTTGGACGCGTGCCAACCGTGCATTATCGCTCCTTGTAAACGTGCTAGTTCGATGTCTAGACCAATCAGATCTCTCGATTTTCGCCAGCAATATACTGGTATAATATTAGTATTATATGTTAATAAAGCATTTACACTGACAGCTACATCAAGATACTGTGTAAAACCTATTCTTTTCGATATCCTGGATACACATGTACATGTATACATTATTTGAAATGCCACGCTTGCATTTTTAACATTTAGTCGAATTACCGAAAACGATGAATTATGCCAATTAACTTTGAAATTAATCAAACATTTCAACCCAAACTCAATTGGACATGTTACTTTTGCATTGTTATCAAATTCATTAAAACTCAAGTCTATATCGACATCTTATAGAAAGGACACATTTTGTCATGTGCAGCAAATCATATTGAATTGAAGCTTGTACTTATAAGATATGCCCTAAGTACTGAAAATGGCTACTTAGTTATGCAAACAACCATTATTTTTGTTAAATCATCGTCAGGCTTGGTCGGAGATGTGTGCCTTATTATCATCAATGCATGTATCATAATTATTATATTATACTAAATATGTAGGTTGTATAGCTAAGATTATGCATAATTACCAAATATAATGTATTATGCAAATTACTCAATACACTACAAGCGTCATCAAGAAGTTTAGAAGATAATCGCTTCATTTTTATTAGGTTTATTTGCTTAAAAGTTTAACTTAAAAGTTTGTAAATAATGAATTATTACAAGGTTACCTTCTGCATACACTGTCAGATGGAAACCTCTACGAACTACAATGCCATCTGAGTAAAACTGAAACCAGACCTCCCTCTCAGTAGATATAAAATCTGTAGGTGCAATATTTCCACTCCATGACGATATTAGTGTAGTATTTCCAAATCCTGCAGATAAATGGTCATAATGATTCTCTATGTCAAAGTCATGGAACGTCACCATTTTTTTTCCGGCGCTGCTTACTGTCCATCTCCACGTAAAATCATTAGAGTAGTGGGAAGGGTAGTTCTGTGTTGTTATGTTCAAACTATGACCAGGCAACAAATTGATATTTGATTCACCATCATAGGCAGCTGTTAATGAGTTAAGAAAACAAAATTGTGTTCAAACCAAATTAGTAATAGTATTAATAGCTGCTGTTGTTGTTGTTTTTATAGTTTTCAAATAGATTGTTTATTTCTTATATGCAAAATATATAACATTACATACAATCCGTATTTACAATAAAACCCTGCAATGCTAAATGTTAATTTACGTAAGTTGGCAAACATGGATGACAAAACATTACGCATAAAAGAATGTATGTGCACAACTAACAAGCACTTGGAATACACTTTAAATTCAATTTGCAAAAAATTGGACTTGCACGAATATTCGCTTTTGTGTCTTACACAAAAGAAGGCACTGTTTACGTAAAAACACACACAAAGTATTTATGTAGTCCCATTGTATTACCTCTCATTCTTACGAGAGGTAATAATTAATTATATGCTAACATTGTTTGTAAGACACATTCGCTCTGTTATCGTGGATACATATAAATTATATGAAATGTCATTCTTTCATTCTTAACACATAGGTTAATTACCGAAAGCTATTTAATGAAGCTTTGAAATTAAGCATAAAATCCACCCCCCCCCACCCTTAATTGGACATGTTATTTTCGCGTTGTCATTACGTTGAATAAACGTTGAAGCTACATCAAAAGCCTTATCGAAAAAAATAAATCTTACTATCGTCAATATGTCTACCAAATCATATTAAATTGAAACTTATAATATTATAATGTGTTAAAATTAACGAAAATTCATACTTATGCTAAGATAAATTGAAATTTAAAAAGCCCATCATGTTCAGACTTGTTAAGAGATGTGCGTATTATTATCACCAATGCTTATACCAAATTTTTTCACGTCCCTATGTATTGGTATGGAGAAATCGCGAGGTCTAACTAGGCAGTATTTTCCGGTATCACGGGCCGGCACACTTTGCCCAAATAAGGTCAGTTGCGGGAATTTTGAACTACTTGCTTTCAGGCTGCTTCTTCGCACGTTGCGAAATTGTTGGCATCCTGGGTATGTGTACGCTATCGTGGTGGAGGCCAACGATATTCAACAGCAGTCCAGGAGATTCCTCCTAAAATCGTAACAAGTTTTATATTTGGCGATTGTGGCGATATTATCTCAGATATTATTAGTAAAGGAATTTTTGGATTTTATCAAAGATGTACAAAGTCCACTCCGTACGATTATTAACAGCTGTAGGCTATGGTCATTTTTCCAAAACATCTGTTACATAGTTGAATTTAAGATATCATAAATTTTATCAAATGTCAAACTTTGCAAACAGTAATTTTGCGTTGCATATTTCCCGTTGTTTTCATGCATTGGCAGCTGTTTTTATGTTTTATGCGACTCGAATGATGGGTATGTAAGTACGTGTAATGCAAGGAGCTCGAGAAAGGAATATACTGAAATCAATCCGCCGGGCCATATACATGTGATGAGGCCTCGACAGGCCTCGAAATTAACAATGAACGACAATTTATTCTCAGTATAATGTCCCTTACTGTTGCTAAGAAAAATCAAAATTATGGATGGCAAATGTATTTCAGCGCTTCAAGTGGTACATGTATATGATTATACCTTTACGCCGGGATATGGGTTTTCCGCAAAACCCGTAAAGATTAGTGTTACATCCCAAAGATGTTGCATAACCAACAACCATAATGTATTATGCAAATGATCACAAGACTAAAACCTCCATCAACAAGTTTATACCATACGTTCGCTTGGTTTTTATTTGGTTTATTGTCATCGATCATGAACGTTTGTAAATAATAATTTATTACCATGATTACCTGAAGTCACTGTCAGATTGAAACCTCTACTGCCAGTAGAGTTACCTGAGGAGAACAACAACCAAACCTCCCTCTCTGTTGATGTAAAATCTGGAGGTGCAGTAGTTCCACTCCATGACGTGATTATTGTAGTATCTCCATATCCTGCAGAGAAAAAGTCTGCTCCATATTGTATTTCAAAATCATGGAACGTTACCATTATTTTTCGACAATGTCCAACACACCTTACTACCCTTCCCAAAATATCATTATCAGGATAATTGGCAGGGTAGTTTTGTGTTGTTATGTCGTGACCAATACCAGGCAACAAGTCGATTACTGATACACCACCATACGTTCCTGATGAAGAGATAATAAAACAATATTATTTAATGATAATAGTAATATCATTAGTAAAAAAATTAAAACTACACCATTTTGTTTGTCAAAGGCTATTTCGGTAATTAGGTGAGACTCTCCAAAGGTACAAATGTAATTGTAGCGACAAAAAATGAAAACTATGATAAGATTTAGTAACAACATAAAAAATATTAGGAAATAAGCCATCGCATCAATATTAGCTGAATACTCCGGTACTCACAATCATAACATCAACTAGGACTCTTTCATATTATTGATACATCTCCACATGACTTTGAGGAAGAACATTATCAAACTTGGACACCACAATGACAAGACTCTCGGGGATGATCGCACAATGTCTCACCAGATCATTTAGGACCCCCCCCCCATCTGAACAAATGTTCAAAAGTGCGACATTGACACGTTTATATATGATGTAAACCATATGAAATTTGTGGCGGTCACGCTACTACGGTCGATGCATTGCAATGTAAAAACATGATGGTAAACACATTACAATACTAACAGGGAACCCATCATTGTATTTCACAAAAGGAGTACATTTTAATCAACTTATGAACATCTCAGTTGTAAATACAGATGTTCTTATTGAAAATGTATCAGTTTTTCGTTTAGAGAAATTACTAACTGATGTTTTCAAAATATTATCGATAGGTTCAATATGTACTCACCCGGTGGATTGTACAGGCATATGAACAACCAATAAATAGCGTAGTATATTGCTAGTGTTAGCATGTCGATGAAGTCTAAGTAGTCACTTTGAAATAAGAATAAAAGAGAAAAAGAATATGTGATCTTTAACAGCACTGTTTTAAACTTCCACCAAAATAGCTGTATAAGAACATGAAAGTCGAACGTCACGTGATTTATAAAATAATAGTATCATTTCTTGGTTGATTTCTCCTCGAAGCAATCGATTGATAATAGTCATTTTTTTCAAATTAATTCAATAAACCAATATTCAATTTACAGTTCACCAGAAAACGTGCAATACTATATATATTTAGTATAATTAGATATAGCTATTATATGTGGAGCCATATGATGGTCAGATGGTTTAAGTTCCTTGTTTGGAATCTGCAGTATTGTTCATG